>NC_030444.2:10520186-10820186 GCF_001660625.3 Ictalurus punctatus
CTACACTTATTTTCACTCTCAGTATGCAGTGTTTCGCGCGCTCACACACACACACACACACACACACACACACACTTCCTACCATATCTAAATTGAGGCAGACACACGGTTTACTCGACCTTCTTATAAAGTCCCCCTGCATCTCTTTTTATTTATTTTTTTTCCCTATCTGTCCAATCCTCACTCCATCCCACACAACCTCCGAAAAACGTTAGAATGCAGGAAGGCAGATGCGGGTCTAGTGATTGTTTAAAAGTGAGTTTATAAGGCCGTCTGAAGGTGATCGTGTCGAGAAAGTCTGCCAGTGCTTGGGTATTCTTCCTTTACAAGGCCTCTGGGTGTGCTGTCTGTGTTGGTTAGTTTTATGGGAAGGCGAGATAAACATGTGACATTGAGAGTGGAGCTGTGCTTGACCAATGACATGTGGAATTAAAAATAGTTAAATGGTTCAATTAAAAAATCTTGTCATTTTGGCATTCCCATGGCTAGTCTTTTCTGTGTCTACAAAGATTCCTGCAATTTAATTAGATGACAAAAGAAATTATCATCAGATTAATTATTCTACCTTAAACCTAGCTAGTTGATTTTTAACAGCACATTCAAAAGTACATATTGACACAAGAATGTAAGTATTACAGGGTAACACTTTACTTAAAGCGCAGATATTATGGTTTTGAAACGTTTCAAATTTTGTTTTAAAGCTCTCATACAATAGATTTACATGCATCCAAGGTCAAAAAAACATTTTAATGTGCTCATAATTTAAACTGCAGCATTAGCTTTTCCCCCAGTGTCACAAATGACTCGTTAAATGATCCGTTCTAAAGGATTCATCTTCTAAGCTCCTCCTTTCAGAGAGCATACTCTGCTCTGATTGGTCAGATGTCCCAGTCTGTTGTGATTGGTCTACTGCTGTCAGAAAAGGAAACACCCACTACCATAACAAGTTTCAGCTCAGTCTTTTCGCGAGCAGCCGATGAAGACCAGAGTGAGGTTTTTTTGTTGCAAACCTATGTAGGTTAGTACAGGAAGTAAGTCTGGAATTATTAACGACTCGTTTCAGCTGTTCAGAATCGGTTCCTTCTTTTGGGAGTCAGTAACTCAGTTTGTCGTGCATTTTGATTTTTGAAACTTTGCAGACGTTTTTACATTCACAAGCAGCTCTATAACACACTACATGAAAGCTAATATTTGAAAACCCATTATAGGTGCACTTTAAGGGTGATATGACAGCTACGGTACATAAGCCTTTTATTATAACATACATATGACTGCATCAGCATTTCTAAAGGTTTATTTCATTACACACAAGCTGATATGAGACTGATTTATTCCATTTTAATGCCAGGTTGATGTAGATTTTTGTTGAGGTTTGCTTATTATGACCTTTTCTGGGTTGTACTGTTATAGAGGACACTCAGGGGTTGACTTAAGATCCATCTGTGTGAGGTTTATTAACTGAATTTCCCAAAACTCACCATAATAAGACAGGAAATGGTCGGTACACAAATTCAGGGCAAGCACCCAAAATCAGTATCATTAAACAATGTTAGGGCAAAGTATGAAGAAGACAATCAGGGATAACAACACTGAGACGTTATGCAAATAGAATAGTTGTCAATGAGATTTCCCTGTGTTTATATACTGCATAGTTGAAACAGGAAGTAAAATTGGATGTGAATGACAAATGGCACTAATATTCAGGGGACGGTGACCTCTTCTGACCTCTTTTATCTGTTGGAGTTAGTGTACTTCTAAAATGTGAGAATCACATGATAGTGATGACACTAAACTCACTCTAATTTAGGGTGAGACCAAATGTACCCTGCCAGTCAAAAGTTTTTTAACACATGGATTATTACATCATAAGTATTAGCAACATTTTTAAGCTAAAATATCACACGTACTTCAGTGGATAATCTCGATACTATAGATTTGTACCTGCTGTAATCAGCATCACTCATTCAAAATACACAATACTGAGCATTCAACTGTTCGTATCATATCCAGAATAAGTAATTATTTAAAACGGCACTATCCAGGTTTCCCAGGTTTCCTTTCAAGCCAGTTTCTTCTAAATGCATCTTTCTCATGTTGTTTCTAGGAGTTTTTCCTTCCGCATTTCAGCTCTAGCTTAAACATTAGGGATCTAAATATCCTCCATTTCTGTAAAGCTGCTACATACCAATGTCTGGAGTCTATTACTATAATGCATCACAACATTTGTGTCTACAGCAGTAATAATTTTTATGAACAGTTATTATAATGCATTATGTTACCTGACATTATGAAGTCATATGCTTACTCATTCTTTGTTAAAATAATAATAACAAAAAAAAATGTATGCAAGTATCCATAACTGCTCATAAACATGTATATAGACTTGTCAGCTATTATACTGATAATAAATATATTTATAATGTGATATGAATACAGGATACATAGGAAGTTTTACCTGGAATTAGGTCCTTATGTAAACTGACACCTATTGGTATAAGCTTTTATAAATGATCACATAGATTGATCACTTGTCATTAATGGCTGATGTAGCCCTGTGAACAGTAAACAATAAGTATTTAAAGTGTTACATACATTTTTTGTCTAAATTATTCTTCAAGCACGTATGCAACCCTCAGTGCAGTGTCATATCCATCACGTTTGAAGGTTTTTCAGCATGCACCTCACAGTCTCAAGATAAGTCAAGTAATTTCCTGAAAGCAAACCAATTGTCTCCAGACGTATGATCTACAGCGTGTAATAAAGGAGGCACATTTTTAAGCAGAGCCCCCAGGCAGTTAGCTTCTCTTTTTATTTCTAACCAAAATTTAGCCATTACATTAACAATAGTAGGCGGATGAACTGTGCTTCATTAAAATCATGCCTGCAGGCTGCGGGAAATTTAGATGCAATGCTATCTTATAAAAATGTGATCACTTTCCACAGGTGGTATGCCCTTGCCTGGTTGAGTTAAGGCCTTGAATTTAATATAAAACATGAAGAGGGTTTTGTACTGGTTTTCATCGTTTGTTTACTACATGACTGCAGGTAAAGTGTCATACATAACCACAAAATCAATATATATATATATATATATATATATATATATATATATATATATATATATATATATATATATATATATATATATATATATATATATATAAACTATATAGAGCAAGGAGTTACCTATTGGTTATGTTTACATGCAATTTTAACAATTAACTATGTTACTAAATTAACTAAATTATCTATTAGCAAAAAATAACTATGTAGAGCACAGATTTACTTACAGGCTATGTAGGAACTTCACTTACATGCAAAACCATTGTTGATATGGTGAAGTTTTCTGTGAAGAGAAGTATTTTTGATATATATTGTTTTTAAGGAGTCTCCAGTGTCAGTGCTTCATTATTGTCAGAGGTAAAGCTGTAAAGTTTAGGTTTTCCACCACATGAAAGTCTTCAGGGTTATGTGACAGAGTCAGAGACAGATGCAAGTCCAGTTTAGTGGCAATCAGATCCAAAATCCATAAGCAGGAACAGCCAAAAGTCAGGGAATTGGCAAACATCACTATGAGGGCAATTCCAAAACCAGAGAGCAAGGCAAGATATAAAAACAAAACAAAACAAAAAAACAAACAAAGAAAAAAACAAACAAACAAAGAAAACGGAATATCTAAACACAGATTATAAGACTTCAGGTAGTGGCATACTGCCATGTACAAAGAAACACAAGGGATTTAAATACAAAGAATAATCATGTGACGAACTGAAAACAGGTTAATGTAATCATGACACACTAGGGAGAAACCAATGACAAGACATGGGCAGACACAAGATATGAACCAAAATGAAATGCACATGGCAACGTAACATACACATGCCAACATGGAGGTAGGCACCGTAGTGCTGAGAGCTGCGATATGCGCTGAGAGCTGTTACAGTTATCGTAACATAAGTGATAATAGGAAATTACTTGTTTTGTGGACATTAAACAACATTAAAACACTTTATCACTTTAGCATACTTCATTTTATTATACCAACTGAGCTATTAAAATATTTTTAGGCTGCATATACATACACTCACCATCCATTTTAATAGGAACACCTGTACACTTGCTCATCTATGCAGTTATTCTGTATAAACTCTAGAGACTGCTGCATGTGAAATTCCCAGGAGATCAGCAGTTTCTGAAATATTCAGATCTGGTACTAACCTCCATGCCACAGAGGGATCAGACTTTTTCTTCATTCTGATGTTTGATGTGAATGTTACATCAAGCGCTTGACCTGTGTGTGCATGAATTTATTTATTTATTAATGTATTGTTTTGGGGGTTTTGTGCATTATGCTGTGGCCACATGATTTGCTGATTAGATAAATGCATTAATGTGCAGGTACAGTGCGGGAAATATGTGTTGAATGTGTCAACACGTGTATTGAACACGTTTTTTTTAGTAAATATATTTCCAAGGAGGCCATTCACATGAAATTTTCACCAGACATCAGTATTAACTCAAGAAATATGGAAATATAAAGAATTCATTAAAGCATTAAAGTCATTAAAAAACAATTAAAAAAAAGACCAGAAATAAAGTTGTGTAATAAAGCGGAATGACACAGGAAAAAAGTATTGAAGATGCTAACTGTAATTTATTTAATTCTTAGTGCCTTTGTTTGTAATTAAACCTTAAAGATGCTTCCTGTTTGAAGAAATTAATGGGCCGCAGTATTTAGGTGTGATTTTGGTCCATTCTTCTAAACATATTGTCTTTAAATCTTGTTCAATTGGATTAAAGTCAGGTGATTGACTGGGGCATTCTAATACCTTGATTTTTTTCTCTGAAACCAATTGAGAGTTTCCTTTGCTGTATGCTTTGGATCGTTGTCCTGCTGGAAGGTGCACCACGTCTCATCTTCATCATCCTGGTGGATAGCAGCAGATTCTTCTCAAGAATCGTTCCTTCAATTATATGAAGTCTGCCAATACCATGCGATGGAAAAACAGCCCCACACCATGATGCTTCCACCTCCAAACTTCAGTGTTGGTATAGTGTTTTAAGGGTGATGTGCAGTGCCATTTCATCTCCAAACATACTAGAAACAGTCAAAAGTTAAATTCTGCTCTTGTCTGACCAGACTACACTCTCCCAGTATTTCATAGGCTTGTCCAAATGAGTTGTAGTTAAACTTTAAACAAGCTTCGTAAAGAAATACTTTTTCTTCAGTAATGGAGTCTTGTGGGGTGAGCGTGCATAGAGGCCATGGCGGTGGAGTGCATTGCCTATTGTTTTCTCTGTGACGATGATACCTACTGCCTCCAAGTGTTTCTCTTTCCGAGTGGTCTTTGGCTCTGGGGCTACTCCTCTGACTATTCTTCTGACTCCCTGGTCAGAACTCTTTTGAGGAGCTCCTGTGCGTGGCCGGTTGATGACGGAGTGATGTTGCTTCCACTTGGATAATGGACCCCAATGGTGCTTACTGGAGGATTCAGAAGTTGTGAAATACGTCTGTATCTGATTCCATCAATATGTTTTGCAACAACAAGGTTGTGAAGGTCTTGGGAGAGCTTTGTGCTTTTACCCATCATGAGCTGTTTCTTGTGTGACACATTGGTAACGAAAATCCTTTTTATAGGCCATCAATTTACTAATCCATCTGATATTACTTTGTACAGATAGTGGGTATAATTACTTACGGATTTCAGCTGGTTGCTTGAGAACTCCTATTTCTTAGCATGTTCAATACTTTTTTCCTGTGTCATTCCACTTTATTACACATACACTTTATTTATGGACTTTAATGTTGTGAATTCTTTATATTTCCAGATTTCTTGAGTTAATACTGATGTCTGGTGAAAATTTCATGTGAATAGCCTCACTGGAAGAGCCTTTACTGAAAGAAATGTTTACATGTCCAATACTTATTTTCCCCACTGTATACAGGAGTTCCTAATAAAGTGGATGTTGAGTGTAGTATTAGTGTTAAAATGTCTCTCCAGTCTGAGAAGATTTAATTCACAGTTAGATTTTCAGGGACATTTTTCTCATCAACATGATAATGTATTTGGTTATTGGTGACAGTTTCTGAAAGATACCTCAGCTTCTTGAATGCAATGCTTTTGTCCCAGTAAGAGCGAGTCAGGATGAATATGTCTAACTCACATTAAATGGGTCTTGACTAGGCTTCGTCTGTTGAAGACAGCTACTGAATAAAGTACAAGCGCCATAATAGATGTACTTGTATTCATTGTATTTCTTGAAATATATCAGGTAAGGGTCTGACAGTGCAGGGTGTTTGGCTGTAATAGTGTAATGTCAGCTGATTTTGAACTGCTAAATGCAGTGTATAGCGATGGGACCAGTGAAATCACTGTTTATTCCTGTATAATGTCTTTTGGAGTACAATGTACATAGCTTGTTATGAAAGAGCCATGTGTGTGTGTTTGTGGCTGCATGCTTTCACAGTATATCACCTATCTTTCTATCAGGAAATATGCCGTGTAAGCTGATATGAAAAACATTTTTTTATTTTTTTTTGTCTTGAATATCTCTCAGTTATGTGAAAAAATAAGTACACCTGATGGAAAAGTTTTTTTTTTTTTTTTTTCACATATCTGGACAAGCAAACATTTGAGCCTCTTTGAAACAGTGCCTATTAATAAAGGTGATACACTAGGTAAATTGACATAATGACATACAAAATTATCATTTTCTTGTAATTTTCACAATTTAAAGTAACAAAAAAAAACAAAAAAAAAACAAAGCAAATCAGACACATGGAAAAAGCAAGTACCCCCCTACATTTATCACACCTTCAAATCCATACAATTAGAATCAGGTGTTCAAGATGCCAGTGATTAGAACCTGTTTGTGAAGTGCAGGAGGAACCTGTATTATTTATAACAATCTCATATCTAGTGTCTGGAGTTCCCTTTGCTATTGAAGTGTGTGGTGTCATCATGCCAAGATCTAAAGAGTTCTGTAAGGCCTTCAGAAAACAGGTTGTGGATGCCTATGAGTCTGGGAAGGGATTTAAAAAGATCTCCAAATTTTTTGAAATACATCATTCCACTGTAAGGGAAATCATCTACAAATGGTGAAGATTTCAAAAGTCTGCCAGTATTCCAGAACTGGCTGTCTCAGCAAATTCAGCCCAAGAGCACACTGTCTGATACAAAAAGAAGTCTCCAAGAACCCCAAAATTTCATGACAGGATCTGATAGTAAGCCTTGCAAGTTCTGGATGCTTCTACGATCAGAAAGAAATTGCACAAATTTGATCTGCATGGGAGGCAGGAAGCCTTTGCAGTCTAAAAAGATCATTAGCAAAATTATGCAGTTCTGCAAGTCGAACTTGTAATAATAATTATAACAACAACTGTGTGCAAAATAAAAACACATAGCTTAAAACAGACAGTGAAGCTCAATGATATTAGAAAATGACATTTAAGCAGATCTGAAAAACTCAATGACGCAAAACAGCAAGGTGTTTATTCTGCCAAGTCCACTATTTTTAGATATCAGGACACTTCTCCATGACTACTTACCAAAGACGAAAAAATATACATAATGTGCTGAAGAAATTATGATATAAGCAAGTGAAGCTACTTTGAAAACAGTCCAATCAATCTAATATTTCATATGATAAAATTACAACAATTACCAAATATAAGATTATTAAACCTATTTCTGTTAGTATTAGTAAAAATGCCTGGAAATAGGTTTAATAATATTATATTTGTAATACAAAATACTAGATCAATTTGACTATATTCAAGATATTTTCACTTGCTAAGATGTTTTTTTTTTGTATTGTATGAGATAATTCCATATTGATATTCAAATAAAGACATTAAATATTTTCAGTAATTATTTTAATATTTTAACTCTATCTTCATTATAACATCTTTGTTTGTGTACAATGTTATATATTGTAGAGGAAAATGGGCCAATGTGATTACAACAAAAAAGGTTCTCTGGCTTGACATAAAGTATCCCATTTTGGCTCATCACCCTAAGAACACCACAGTGAAGCATGGTGGCGGTAGCATGTTGTTGTGCAGATCCTTTTCAAAAGGGACTGGGGACCTGCTCAGGTCACAATATAATTGATCATTTTCACCTTAAAATGTTGCTTAAATGAAATGGTAAAAATCACTAGTAAGTCAGTTTCAGTTCCTGGTTGTAATACTACAAAATGTGGAAAGTTCATACTTATACTTATGCAAGGAACTATAAATAAATATTAAATTCTTATACGAATTTGATTCACTTCCCATCACTTCTCAGGCTTTATGTTTGAAGTAGAAAGGGGAAAAGAAAGTGGGGAATAAAGAGGAAAGAGCAGATGGAGAAAAAAAATGTTGCTTGACAATATCTAACTGAATTGGTTCTGAATTTATCACTGTGAATGCTTATTATGCCAGATGTGCTGGAACTGGCATACTGACAAGCGTACACATTCACACATCCACACGCATTCGCCTATACACACACACACTTTCCTCAAAAGAGACCTGTGAATACAAACCTACCCCCCCCAAGACCCCCCCCCCGCACACACATTTATGTTTAATTCTGTTTTATCTTTTTCCACCACTATATTTTTGATATGCATGCAGAAAATAAGTAAACAACCAGAGAAACTGCTCTTAAAGTAAGTCTTGGTGATAATCCTCAGACAACAGACACCTAAACCACTAGGGAAAAGAAGGAGCAAAGCAGGGACATATCCGTATAGCATCGGGAGTAGAAATGTAGACAGCACTGAGATGGAGAATAAAAAGACATGCATATGTAAGTGTTTTCTTCAGCACCACAAAAAGAACAGCCCAGGGTCAGGAAATATCAGAGCTCTGCAGAGTGTGTGCTAATACTTTTTATTGCTCTATATAGGAACAATCTGGGTGAATCACAAGACACAGATAACAAGACTTAAAGAAATGTGGCAACTTATATAACTGCTGTGTGGGCTTTGTTTTCTCTAAGAGGATTGTGGACAGACTGTGGAAGGTCAGCGAGGCTTTAGAGATCTTACATATGTGGTGACCTGGGAAAACCTTCACATGGTCAGATTTGGACATTTTCTACTATATACAGGTCACGTGTGATGATAGGCAGGAGAAAAGTGCATAAATGGGGAAGGTTCTTTATTAAGGGCAATCCTTTAATGAAGGGGTCATAGGCAGAAGTGCAAATGGAGGTAAGAGCACAGACAGGAAGCGCCAAACTAAGAAAATCCATAATCGTAAACAGTAACAGAGCGAGGGTTGGAACTAGAGAACACAAGATACAGAATACAACTGATAATAAAAAACAACAACAGAGAAACAGCATAGTACAAATAGGGCAAAACAAAAAAGGTGAACACAATGTGATAACAATTTAATGACAGGGCGGAGGTGGAGAAAGGACTAGAACCAAAACAAAGACTTGTGGCAAAACATAAAGAAAAGCATATGATACAAACCCAAAATATAATGACATGAAAGCACTCAACTGCAGTTGGAACCTAATAAAAGTTCATAGTCAGAAGTGCAAATGGAGGTTAGAGCATAGACAGAAATCCATAATCATGAACAGGATAAGTTCATTTAACTCAAAAAATTTGAGGAAACTAATTACCTCTAAATTTTTAAGTTCAATTTCTTTAAGCCAAATGCACTTAAATATAACAAGTTTGAGTGTATTTGGCTTAAAGAAATTGATTTATCAACTTAAAAATTTTGAGGTAATTCCCCCATCCCATACATCTTCTATACCGCTTATCCTTTTCAGGGTCACGGGGAACCTGGAGCCTATCCCAGGGAGCATCGGGCACAAGGCGGGGTACACCCTGGACAGGGTGCCGATATTTTGAGGTAATTAGTTTCCTCACATTTTTTGAGTTAAATGAACTTATCCGGTTTTACAGTGTGTGTAAATTTACTCAGAGTTAATGGATAACCTCAAATTTGGGTTCCAAAACCAGAGGTAACTTTTAGGGTATCTACAGTAATTAGCCAATGCAACTTACTTTCTGAACATAACCTGGTCCGGAGCAGGTTATGTTCCAGGATTAGTTTGTTTCATAGAGCTGACAGAGCATAGCGTGCCCTTTTGAAACATCTCCTGTGGACAACCATCTGTGAGTCGAACCATCGAAGCATAGATTATATGAAATCTTTTTCATATCTAGATTAATATTTACGGGAGTGTTACCGTTTTTCACTAGAATCGTTCGTTTATTTAACAAACCTCACATCACCAACATGACACACTGTGGATCAGCGTTTAACACTGAGCATATTTTATGCATTGCTCTTCATTTTTTATGTTTTTTTTTTTTTTGTTTTTTTTTTTTTGCCAGAGGGAGTTTTCTGTATATAACGTGGTTGATGCAGAGCATGTGTAAAAGGCAACGGTGTATAGGGCCATTCATACAGTATACCTTGCACAAAATTTTGTGCAGTTTCCTGGCCATAGACCATGATGAACCATTGATGAAGATGGCAAGAGGAACCCCTAGTGAACCAAAGAGATGGCAGAGTGTTATGAGATGTGATCTGCCTAAATCAGTTCTAATTAAATGACTAATGCACAAAGTGAACAGTCAAGTGTGGTTCATTGTTTCTTTATTCCCTGTAATTGAAAAAGACATTTGTATTTATTGCTTTACCATACAACAGTAAATTACAGAATAATCATCACTAGGCGAGTGAATAGTAAAGTGTTCTTTTAAAATGCCTTTTTCAAACGGTGACAGTGTTTATGGTCATCTTGAGTGTTTAAGGATATATCACTGGAAACTTTAAAAAAGTCATTAGTAATAACATTTTATACCTACAATTTACCAAGCCACTTATATCATGGGAGGTAACCGACTCTGATGAACTGCCCTCTGGAATCCCATCAACCATTGGTCGCCCTTGATTAAGGGACAGTGCCAGCTCCTCAGCCGGAGTGAGTGAAGGTGGTGGTGGTCCCCAGCCCATTTTAAGGGTCTCAGCCTTCTTCTTGATGGCTACCTAGAACCTAGAGAAATGTTATTATAGAAGGTAGGCCCAAGTAGTCAGGTTACAGTTTAGGACATTTATGAAATATTACCTTTTTATCGAATGTTTTGTGTGAGAATTCATTTTGACTTGGCTCCAAGTTCTTTGGATCCTGAAGAATTAAATGTTATGACATGGGTCTAATAGCAAATAGGATCAATGTTTAATTTTAGTTCATAATGAAAGGGAAATTTTCATGTATATATATATATATATATATATATATATATATATATATATATATATATAATTGGCTTATATTTTTAATAAGTATATATTAAAACCTCTAACTCCACTTCGCTAATGTATGCAGCTTGCTTTTTCTCACTCTGGGTTTCCATGGTAACTCATGAAATCGCTGATGTCTTTATGTACTCACCATGGGTGCGCATTTAACGCTGAGTTACCAATAGGAGGTTGATTGAACTTACTCCTCACAGGTGTTCTGGAACCGGAAAGCCCTGAGTAAGCAATGTTTGGGTTAATCAACCTAGACTTCAGGGTTTATGTGACGGTAAGTTAACCTTGCTTTCTGGGATACACCTCAGGTAAACACAATGTGATGAACCAATGGTAGGGCAGAGGCAGAAAGGCTCATGGCAAAACGTAAACAAAAGCACATGATGCAAACCCAATCACTTTTGTCAAAACATTTATGGCTGTTTTGCAAATTATAGCTGTAGCAGAATCCAGTGGGTTTTCCCAAATCTCCACACACACACACACACACACACACATATATATATATATATATATATATATATATATATATATATATATATATATATATATATATATATATATATATATATATATATATATATATATATATATAAAACAAATGATCAGCAGTTGCTGTTGTTGGTAAGCATGACACCAGCAACGAGTCTCATTGCTAGAGCCAGCAAAAGCCTACCAATTTTTTATGCAAATTTTGCATATGCAAATTACTGTGAAGAAGAGTTAGGCATAAGTAAAAGTATTGAATCCGATAGGTTTCTCTGGAAACTTTGTCATCTACGGTGCAATTTCTGCTACCTCTAAATATTCCTCCCCCTAATCACCTTCAGATGGTCTTATAAACTCAGCTTACAATACCAATAATCACTACACCCACATTTACCTTCCTGCATTGTAATTTTATACATAGGTTGTGTGGGATGGAGAGAAGAGTGGAGAGATAGCGAGGGAAAGTATATGCAGGGGGACTTCATAAGAAGGTCGACGAAACTGTGGCTGCCTCAATTTAGATATGGAAGGAAGTGTGTGTGTGTGTGTGTGTGTGTGTGTGGGTGTGTAGGTCCCCTTAATAGATTTTTCTTATACTTATGTAAACCAACATTGTATTCAATCAGTGTTATTAATTCCTGGAAACAATTATACTGTGTGATGCTCAGCAATTAATTACTTATTGAATTAACTTTATGGTTACACTTAGAATTGGAGCAGCGGTTTAGTCAGAAGTGATTACTCCATATTATTATTACTCCTTTCTCACTAAACACGGACAGATGGTTATTCCTGAATGGCTGCCGGTCCATTTGTTGAAGTGTATCAGAAGTAGTCTACTGATGGAGTTTTTGAGTTGACACTCAACATAAAAACTCACGGTCAATTAAGGATAGAGGAAATATACATACATTTTGCTACAGTGGACAGGATTAAAAAAAAAAAAAAAAAAAAAAAACATTGGCTGGACTTTTACCAATCTTGACCTGTACAGTTTCATGAGTCTGTGCCCACTGTTGCCTCATATTCCTGTTCTTAGCTGACAAGAGTGGAACCCAATGTGGTCTTCTCCACTTGGAGCCCACCCCCCTCAAGGTTCAACATATTGTGCATTCTGAGATGCTTTTAAATAGTGGTTATTTGAGTTACTGTAGACTTCCTGTTAGCTCAAACCAATCTCTCTCATTAACAATGCAGTTCTATAACAGTAAGGTCTTATGTCACATCAAGAATCAGAATCCCTCAGGTAATTTATTTGAACCCAACCCAGGATTAGCGTGTGTCTCCACAGCCGTCGTGTCCAGAGAAACCTGAATAGGAGCAAGCAAGGGTTATAATGAAGTAGTCAGCCTGGTCAATGTAGCTCTTTTCCAGTTCAGCAACAAGTGATAATGCTGTTAGCGTATATCACCTTTTTTTTTTTTTATCTGAAGTACTTTGTTTAACTAGGCAGTTGGCAAAGAGCCATCACTTTCAACTTTGTCTTAGAAATCGTGACATGAAGTAAAATTGGCTCCCGAGTAGAGCAGTTTAACATGGATTTATAACAAAACATGCAAGTAAATAGTTTGGCAGGGAGCCTTAACGCAACTGTGTCTCACATCTACAGAGTCTGTAAATTAACTTGTCATATTTAACATTACTTGGCAAGCTGTAACACGTCCTCAGCATTATGGTACCATGATATAGCAGAATAACACTGAGCTACAAAAATCACTCACTGTGTAGTTTTAACCAAGGTCAGCTCAAAAAGCGTCATAAAACAACTTCCATCACTGTCATGTCAACTTGATATCAAAATTGATGAAAGTAATCTTTTTATCAGTAACATTTATGTTCTAGTCCTGAAGAGCTTATGTAGGTGACATGTAAAGTAAAATTTTCTAAGTCTTCATCAAGTCTCTAGTCCAGTGGTCACCAACCCTCTTTCTTTCAGATCTATCTTCCTACAGGTTTCATCTCCAATCAAAATCGAAAACACCTGTTTTAGTTGATCAAGAACTTCGTAAAGCAATGATTAGATGGTCTGGTGGGCACGATTATGGTTGGAGCTAAAGATCTCCAGGAACACGTTTGGTGACCACTGATCTAGTCATAGAAATTATGACTTAACAATGTTTTACTGCTGATGCCATCCATTCCATCCATCCATTTTCTGTACCGCTTATCCTCCACAGGGTCGTGTTGAGCATGGAACCTATCAAAGCCATGAAGGGGCAACTGTTCCAGTTTGAATGCAGAGCAGAAATAAAAGGAGCATCTAAATAAACTTACAGCACAGTACCTGCCAGACATATTTCTCCAGAAAGAAGGCGACTGTCCTTCTGAATGCTCTGGAGGACAATTACCCAGATCAATTTGTGTAGACTGCATTTTATTAAAACGAGAAAGACGAAGAGACAGAGGGACCTCTTCAGCGAAGCATGGTGCATTATCGTTCCCCATTTACCGGTTCAATAAGAGCCCTGGTGTCCTACTCATGAGGGATATTGTTTCATTTGTTATTGCCTCATTCGTTGCTCGGGCATATGCTTGCCTGACATTAAACGTACTTCTTTTCCCACGAAGGCAAATTAAAGTAGGATCTTAAAGAGAGATGGGAAAAATCCTTGAAGAGGTGTTCATTTCACTCACGCACAGCATGACAGACACATAGAAAATGACCAGACATGGAGGGGTTTTGAGAGTGCTCAAGAAGGTGAGAATATTAGAGTTCGGGAAAGGCAGAAGAGAGAAGTCAGAGATTGCTGTGATTATGTTCGAGTTGTTTGGCTTGATGGTGCAACACAAAGGCACTATTCTTCACAGCAGAGAGAGTGCACAGATTAAAGAAGAAAGAAGAGCAAAAATGGGAGAACAAGGACTGCTGTTTTTCACTGAGTATCTCTTTCTTTTTTTTCCCTCCCTGCCCTCTTTCTCTTGTTTGTGTCATTGCTATTTGAGCAAGGATCACAATCAGGATAGCAAACAACAGTGTGCACACAAATACCTTCTGCCATGGTTTCACAATACCTGAACTGCCAGAAGAGCAGGGAGATCATGACACAAACAGCTAATCTCATCTCTGACTCTGTTATCCCTTTGTGATTTATCCTTCTGTCCCACTCTTGTTTTATGTCCCGTTTAAGGCAGGGGTGTTTGTGCATGTGCGCGCCTGGTGTTTGCTTAAGGCGCAGTGGTGATGTTCAGCACTATCTGCTGAGCTTGTGCAGTGTAAACAACATAGCAGGGACGTGAGGAGAATCGGTGTGAGGGAGTATGGACAGGTGTGCTTTCTTTAGTGACATGAAATCTTGAGTAATGTGTTCATGTAGACGTAATGTGTTTGGGTCAAAAAATGCAGTACTGTTTGTATTTAGAGGTCTTTCTGAAATACTCCCTTAGAAAAGAAAGACTATAAGATTCTTAGGTTTGTCCTTTGGGATCCATGCACAACCCTCCAACTTCTATTAATCAATAGTATCACACTGACACCATACGAAATCTGTTGAATGCTGATCCATTGAAGGGAAGGAAACGAAACATTCATTTCATTTTCTTGATAGAGAATCCCCTTCCACCCCCTCCCTTCTCGAGAATGAGCTTTTGTTTCTAATGCATAACGACAATTCATTATGTCAAGCCAGTCACATGAAAATGCTTGATGAGACAATGATCAGTGCAATAATAATAAATAAGGCAATCCCAGAAGCCACATAATTCAGCCTCATTCAGGGATGAGCAAAAACAATCGCTCCCTGCTCGCTATAAACACTTCAATTCAATTAGATTTCATTCATTCAGAGAGTTTGGGGTGGAGGTGGGGGAAGAGAACATGAGATTATAGCTTGGCTGTTCAGCAATATAAAGAATTGCTCATGAGTGAAAGCTGATCAAATCAGTAGCAGTCGAATGGTATAAATTATAAATCAGACAGGTGGAAAAATGGTTCCTTAATAGTTCTTGCCATGGTTATGGACTCCGTCTTTCCTGGGACCTCTTCTGTTGTCAAGTTCAAGTTAGAACTTCTTCCAGAGGACCAAAATAAAGAACACTTTTGGGTGCTATAGGGCCGCTGAATATATAATTTTTTAATACCCAATAAACTACTAAGCAAGAACATCTGTACAATCTAAGAAAAAAATGGCTCGTGTTCATAGGTGTGCGCCTTTGGAAGAACCCTTGTGGCATTTATATACAACGTTCAGAGCCTTAAAGGCTTTCCCAAGAGGAATAAAATAAGAATGTTTTGGGTGCTAGATAGAGTGCAACCAGGGATTTAAAGTACCTCTGATAATTCATTTAAAAACCATGAAAATGCATGTAATAACAAAGAGTTTACTGGTTTTAATGACCTACACTTGCTACACTCTTAGTCAAAAAGGACTTATTTTCTTAGGGCCCTCTGGGAGAAGCAATAAGGGTTCTAATATTCTTTATTTCATTTCCTCAATAGAGAGCTTCAGTAAGGTCATGACTATGGACTCCATATTTCTAAATGCACATCAGTCTTGCGGTTCTGGTGTGAGAACGCTGAGCGCGTCTGGCTGCCACTTCAAGCTGTGAATGCTAATTGTTGTTTCGTCTTCTTCTTCTGTTTGAGTTTCTTTAGTTTTTGTTTTTGGAATGCTACTTGGCCTTCAGAGATTTTATCCGACCATTATCCAACCATTTTCCAACCATTGGGATTCCACGGTAACTCTGTCACTCTTCATCTCACCTGCTGCGAGCCTTCGCTGTGTCTGCTGGATTATGGTTTGCCCGTTGGCCGCCTCGTCACTGTTGGTTAGCGAGTCTCCACTCTCTCTGCTGACTGTTAGTTCGCAGCCTTTCCTGCTGACCCTTCCAACTCCTCTGGTTGAATCAGTCTCCACTTTCTCTATTGGCTGTGCCGTTGTTTATGGACAGCGTCATTGCACTTTTGGCGGGGTTAGCTGAATTTGTAGGTGTGTTCACTGCCCAGCTCAGCTGTTTTATGGGTGACAATGCGTTGGATTATGCTGGCCAAGAAGTTATTTTTTCCCCTGTTGTTAGTGACATTTACAGCATGTCATTAACTTACTCATACGGTTTAAGGACCCTAAACTGTCACCCACGCCTTGACTCTGGGATTTATGAGTATTGTCGCTCGCTCAGGACTCTTCCCAGACCGCTCTGCCAGACGTCTGCGTGATGTGCATCGTACATCTCCGCGTTGTATTCCGTCTATCTGGAACAGTAGATTTGTCGTTCACGGGACTTCGTCTTCAGGTCGTTTGAGAAACACTGCTTCGTTAAGGTCCCTGGCCAGGGTGGCTTGTCACTACTAGGATATTAGAGTAACATCTGGTCTGTCCCAAAACTGTGCGCTTCTAAACTGACGTTCATTGACAGAAAAAGCATCCTTTCTCCATGATTTATTTACCGATACACAATTGGATACACAGAAACCTGGCAGTTACCAAATGACTATTTTCATTTAAACCTCCTTATTCTCTCTGGTTATAAATATTTGTCTAAGCCTGTGGTAGGGGTGGTGTCCTTGCAGTTGTCTATCATGATGTTATGAAAATTGTCATCTTTTGAAAATCTTTTGAATACATTGCTTTTAAAGTGCTTGCTCATGCCACTCTTCTGATCATATTAATATATCGTCCTCGTAAGCCTCTGTTAGATTTCTTCTCTGAACTCAATGAACTACTCACTCAGGCCTATGCTGTATCCTCTTATGTTATCCTGCTCGGTGATTTCAATATACATTTTGACTCTGTTCTAATAACTTTGGATAATTTCAGTCTTGCACAACATGACAACTTTCCTACTCATTGCCGTGGTCACACACTCGATCTTGTTTGCACTTCAGGAATTAATAATGTCGCTGTCTCACAAACTGGTATATCTGATTATAAACTGATAACGGTTAGATTTGATTTCCCTCTTCCTGAATCTCCTCACAAAACTACTTTAATTATCGCAATGTTAAATCTGTTGATCCTCTGTCTTTCTCAGACTCCATTAATGCATCTTCTCTGTCTTCTTACTCTGATTACTTTTGTCCTTCTGCTGTTCTCTCTACTTAAATCTCTGCTATCTCTGAAGCCTTGGACAGACACGCCCCTATGATAACTAAGCTGGTATCTTCATCTCATGCGTTTCCTTGATATAAAACTCCTCCATAAATAGCACTGCTAAAAGTAGACCTAAGACATTATTTTCATAACTGTTAAGAAACTTATTAACCCTTTAACGCAACAACTAAAGACCCACCTCTTCAATGAACACCTAATAAACTCATAATAATAAAAAAAATAAAATTAAAAAAAATGCACTTACACCTCTACTCTGCACTTTGCTTCTTCTGGAATTCAATTAATAGATCTCGTATGGTAGCACTTCTTGCATTGTTCTCTGCTTGATATCGCTTTGCTTGTATCTTTCTCATTTGTAAGTAGCTTTGGATAAAAGCGTCTGCTAAGTGAATAAATGTAAATGTAAATTATATTACTGGCTCAATTGATCTCTGCAATGCCTCCCTCCACTTTTTTCAAAATAAAAGACAATGTATTTGTGAAACATTTTCATTAAACTCATCAGATGTTTCTTCTAACTGGTCTTTATCTCAGGTCATAAAACACTTCCTCTCGAGCTTTCCTCTCACCAGTCCATCCTACAGTACTTGTCATTTAGATCCAGCACCTACCTCACTTCTTAAAAGCTGCCTGTCTGTAATCTCATCTCCTATAGCTCATTTGATCACATGTTCTGTTTCTTCTGGTTCTGTCCCACTATCATAAAAAAACGGGTGCAGTCACTCCTATCTTAAAGAAACCAGGGTTAGATTCTTCTGTCATGAATAATTTAAGACCTATTTCTAATCTTCCTTTAATTTCTAAGCTGCTTGAAAAAGTAGTTGCCTCACAGCTATAAGCTCATCTCTCTGCTAACAATCTTCTTGATCCCTATCAGTCTGGTTTTCGATCAGGCCGCAGCACCGTAACAGCACTGTTAAAAATTACTAATGACATCCTAATATCTGCTGATTCTGGCTGTCTTCCTGTTCTCATCATGCTTGAGTTAACAGCAGCCTTTGACACTGTATCTCATCACATACTTACCTCTTGGCTATCAGCTATCGGCTTCACCGGTACTGCTATGTCTGGGTTTATATCATATCTCACTGATAGACAATTTCTCATTACTATCCATAACTTCAAATCTTCTTCACATTCCCTCTCTCGCGGTGTCCCTGTTCTTGGCTCTGTTCTTGGACCACTTCGGTTCAATATTTGTTTGTTACCTCTTGGTCACATTATCCGTAGTCATGGTCTCAGCTATCATTGTTATGCCGATGACGTGCAAATTTACAGATCAGCTCGCTCCATCTCTGCTCTTTCTCTGGACTCATTGAATGTCTGTATTGCTGACATCAAAATCTGGTTACATAGCAACCTCCTAAAATTTAATAATGATAAAACTGAAGTTTTTGGTCCACCATCCCTGTCTGAACTGAGTTTATCTACTGATGGGGCTACATTAATTCCATCTCATACCATTAATAATCTAGGTGTAACATTTGATTCGTCACTTACATTTCAATCTCATGTAAATTCTATTACCAAGAATGCATTTTACCACCTTTGCATTATTACCCAACTGTGACCTGCTCTCAGCACTAAAGACACTGAAACTGTAATTCATGCTTTGATTTGACTGTTGTAACTCGTTTCTTATTGGGCTACCCATTAAAACAATCGCTAGCTTACAATATGTTCAAAATTCTGCTGCCAGAGTCAGTAATCAAGTCAGGAAATCTCATTAGCCAGTGTAGATTGCTCTACAATCTACACTGGTTACTTGTTTCCGTCCGCATTCAGTATAAAATTCTCATGTTTCAATTTAAATATCTTCATGAACTTGTTCCCCATTATTTATCTGAACTGTTGCACTATTATTCACCTCCTCACTCTCTTCGGTCATCTGACTTAAAACTGCTTACTATACCTAGTTTTTTTGTCTTTCAACAACGGATGGTAGATAATTCAGTGCTGTGGGTCTGAAACTCTGGAATTCTCTTCCATGAACTCTTCATGACACCTCTACCATACCCTCATTCAAATCACAACTAAAAACCTTTTCTTATAGTATTTCCCACCCTCCTCTCTATAGCGTTTTGATGATTAGTGATTGTGTATATGTAGGTATGTGTATGTACTGTATGTTTAATGTATTTATGTTTGATGCTGTGTTTATGTATTACCTCCTTGTGCAGTGACCTTGAGCTTGGGAAAGGTGCTTTATAAAAAAAAAAAAAAAAACAAACAAACAAAAAAAACTACTATTATTATTATTATTATTATTATTATTATTATGATGATGATGATGATGATGATGATGATGATGATGATGATGAAATAGGCTAAATTTGGAACATTTTCTGAAATGGAAACCCCCTCTTGCAAAATCTCTACACTCTACACTGTATGGTTCCTTGGTTTGACCCTCTAGGAGAAGAGCGGGACTAAGGGAGTGTTTCACTATCTGAGAGGATTCCGTGTAGAGTCTATTTATAAAGCTAAGAATCCAAAACCATCCACTAGGTTCCTGAACAAGTCACTTATCCATCAACCGCATGGACTGTATCCACTCTTAATTGTAAAATAATTAGGATAAAAACATCTGCCAAACGAATATATGTCAATGCAATTAGGAAATTCTGTTAAAGTGGAAACATTTTTAGGAAAGTACTTCAGATAACACTTTTGTATTCAAAGGTCATTGATATGAATATGACCTGTAACATGGTTGATGAACATGATGTATTTTGAAGACAAGCAGGGTGGTCCAGCTAAATAATGTCGTAACCTCCACATTGTTTTCCAAGGCACCGTTATTGACCTCGCTTAGCACATTAAAATTAGTGCAGTGGAAATTTTGAATATGAAATGAATATCCTGATATTTTAGCTTCATTCAATTTAGTGTGTCCCAAAAATAAAAGTAATAAAAGTAATTATAAACTCCACATTGTGATAAAATGTCATCAAGCTGCTAATATAAAATTTTATTAAAAAATAGTCTAGACAAAGTTCAGTCAGTTCTAGGCAAAGTTCTAGACAAAAAAACAAGCTTTGATATGAAGGGCAAACCTGAGAACTATTCATTTAGATTTTACAATTGAGAGCTTTGGACACCTTTATAAACCATAACCGAGATCCGGTATGTGGTACTAAGAAAAATCTTTTTATCTTATTATCTGCTATGAAGCCAGATACTTGGAAGTACACACAATGAGTAAAAAAAAAGGTCTTGGAAGGTCTTTTACTTGCTAAAATGCTTATACTTGGAATCTTCACTTAAAGGGAAACACTCAATTATAGGGCTCAATATTAAAGGACAAGCATTTTTTTTCTACAATTCTCTCTTACATTCCATGCAAACTGCATCATGACATGTTATAGGATAGAAAAGGAAAAAGCATTTCCACATGTGAGTGATTCTTCACTCTTCAAGCTGTTTTCTGTTCAAATGTCTGGTTTTAGCCTCAGCAGTTATTTTAATCCAAAATGTAAGCCACAAATGATTCCATATTTTGGATTTAAGTTAAGTTATGATACCATAATTCACACTGTTTTTGAGTTCTACTTAGAACCTGTAAAGATCTTCCCTGAAATAGACAATATCAAGATCATTATTTGTTTATAATGATATATAAAAGTGTAGATACTGTTTCACATTGGGAACCACTGCCATAATATTATAATGTAATATTTGAATTAGAAAAAGAAAAAGAAAAAACAGCAACTGATTTGCCAACTTTTATTCAAAATGTGCTTTTGATCACATTATCACATTAGATTACATTCATTTTAATACCAGGAGTCCATGATGCGCCTCATGCTCATGAACTTCATGCCACCGTAGTCCCTGAAGTTCCTGTACTCTCCAGGCCTGAAGTACCACATCCTGCCTCTGTAGTGGGGCTGCTCATACATGAGCCAGTGGCCGTCCATCACATGGCAGGACATGCAGCCGTTGGACCAGTGGTAACGATCCATGAAGGAATCGCAGTCGTCCGACATCTCATACATCTGACCCATGAAGTTGTCCCTCTCGTAGATCCTCATTCTGTAGGATCCTCTGTGCTGTTTGGGAAAATATCGAATATAGGGGTCAGTTATGTGGCAAACATGTTCCAAATGACATTGCAAATGTAATACCATACCATGGGGATCATGCGGCAGGACCTGATGCAGTTGTTGCCCCAGCCCCACATGCTCATGTAGTCAGCGTACTCGCCCCTCCTCATGAAATACTGGTTTCCCATGAAGTTGGTGCGGTCGTAGACCATCCAGCAGCCGCTCTCCACCCTGCAGGAGTGGCAGCGGCTCATGTAAGAGTGCATATCGGAACAATCACTGGTGCACTCATAGGAGCGCCCCATGAAGTTCCTGTCCTCATAGAAGATAACCTGTACAGTAGGTATAGGAGAATGAATTACATCAGGAAGCCATGATACATTTTTTATGTTCTTATACCAGTGTTATCTATGGTTCTTACCTTGCCCATATTTGTTATGCCTGGTTTGGTTTGTTCAAGCGGTTTCCAACCGGCGAACTGCTATTCTGCCTGGTTTAACCCCTGCATTTATACTTTGACCAGGACTAAAGAATGAGTGCCCCCTATTGTGAAAACTCCTGACCAAGCATCACCGCACAGAGGCCCATAGAGAGCTGAAGAGCTTTTGCATGTGTTATACATGTTTTCTACAGAAGACTTTAGAATGGTCTCAATAATAGCTTCAATTGTAGTCTTTTCATCCCATGAGCATGCCAGAAGTGTTATTTATTTGTTTTGTTACTACTGATATAGCAAGATATGGAGTTGACACAGCACATTTTCATCTTTCTAACCTTACCTAGGCTATCTTCCTGTAAAGACCATGTCGGTAAGGAGCCAGTTTAAAACATAAAATAAAAAAGTTCACTGGTAAAAACAGTCTCTCTGAAGATGTCTAAAATCTTCCTTGTAAAAGGCATATGGCCAGCACTTAAAGGACTCTGAGAGTTTGAGGAAAATGATTCTCTGGTCTGAGGAGACAAAAATCGAACTCTTCAAGCAGAACTTTAAGTGCTACGTCTGGCAAAAAAACAGTTATTACTCAACAAGTGATTAATAACATCGCTATTGTGAAGCATGGTGGCAGCAGCATCATGATATGAGGGTACTTCTCAGTAGCAGGGATGGAAGACTCATCAGAATTGAGTGAAACAAGGAATGGAGTCAAATACAAAGGTCCTAAAAGAAAACTTGCTCCAGATGGCACACAACCTCCCTCACCCTTCAGCAAAAGGTTCTAGTTTGGTTCTTTGGTTCTAGTTTGGCATTGACCTGAAGCATAGAAACAAGACAACACTTGAGTGACTTCAGGTCAAGTCTCTGAATTGGTCTATGTCACCAATAAAGACTTATTATCATTATCATGCTCTTGAATGACCCAACCAAAGCCCAGTCGTCCTCAAAGATTTGTTTATGCAAAAAGAAAATGAATAAACTTGTCATTACGAATTATTGTGTAAATGATTGCAAAAAAAAAAAAGAAAAAAAAAGAGAAAGTCATTTTAATACAATTTAAATGAAATCTATAATACAATAAAGTGTACAACAGTCGGAAGGGGGGTATGAATATACTTTGCTCATCTCTATTTGGCCTCATTTTACAAAAGGGCAATAGGTTCATCTGTGAGCAGTGTAACTTCTGCTCTCACATAAATTTGTTTTAGTTTTCATTTAAGAGAATGCTGTGTCTCTATGAGCAAAAGAAATGTGTTTTACAGCTTGAACTGTTGAATTTTTATCTATTGATGTTTACATCACTGTATACTTTATAAAATGTTTTTTTTTTTCTTTTTTTTATGATTAACATTCTATTAAAGTAGGATTTTCAAATACAACAGGGATGTCCAGAATATAGAGCTATTCTATTTAATCAAACCCGAGTTCATGGTTTCTTTTTGCGAAATCTCTCTCCAGCAGCATTGCTGTAAACATTTAAGGGTTTTGACCTCAGTGAAATTTATTCATTTTCTCTATTTAGCCATATTTATTTATTATCTCTTGCTATTCGTCTGATCTCTTTACCTGTCTATCATTCTGAATATTGCCTTGCCTTTGGCAGTTGAGACTGCAGTTGCTTTGTAAAGACTGGTATAAACACGTACTGTATTTTTAAAAAACGCATAAAAAATAGTGATGTCCAAAATTATAGACTTTTCCCGAACTGAAATCTGTGTCTTATTTGCTCATACAGTATCTCAATTAATGACAAATTGATAGGCTTTTGTCTGTTTCAGTACAGCTTGATCAAAACATGACATTCAGTGTGTGAGAGTTAAACACACTTAGGTAGCAATCTTTTAAACATCTTTAGGCAGACTGACTGTTTTTACCATCGTGTTTGATTGTATCTGTATTTGGATTTAAAGCGAAAATGGGCTTGGTTTATGAATACAAATGCTACCACTACCACTATGGCCATGGAAACACTAGGAAACACTGGTGAAAAAACTCAGTGTTAGAAATACTCACACTGTTAGCATGCATCGTGCAACCTGGTCTTTGTGTGTCTTGCGAGTTTCATATCTGACTGCTTCCTCACCCCCGCAAGCAAGTAACCAACCTCCTGCTAGTGCGACTTTTGGTTGCGTCACACGGGATCCCTAGTCTCAAATAGATCTCCTTTGAACCTTGAAAACAAAAACAAATAGTGCAACAGTCACTCATATCTGTACTGTTATCCAGTTAGAATGCATTATGTCTTCGTAATGTATTCGTATTTGGTTATTTCCATAGTCATTACCTATTGTGAGCTTTGCATGGCAGACAACCAAGGCAAGGTTAGAACGTATCCTAAATAAAAACATTTTCGTATCATTTTGGTAACATTTATTTATGTTTTCTTAAATCAGAGATTTGGTCAAAACCAAATATTTTTTGCTCGAATTCAGCCACAGCCACACACGATGGGTTTTCCAGACCACCACACACGATGGGTTTCCCAGACCACCACACACGATGGGTTTCCCAGACCACCACACACGATGGGTTTCCCAGACCACCACACACATGATGGGTTTCCCAGACCACCCCACACACGATGGGTTTCCCAAACCACCATACACATGATGGGTTTACCAGACTTCCACACACATGATGGGTTTCCCAGAACACCACACACATGATGGGTTTCCCAGACCACCACACACATGATACATGCCTCATCACTGATATAGGCTGGAATATTCAATAGATCACCAACAACCATGCAACATGCCATGTATGCCATGTAACGGATGATTCAAAGCAATCCTTAGATACATGTTTCCTTACAATCAAAGAAGTCAAGAAGTAAAATACATTGATTATCAATCTAAGAGATTCGTAATGATTGCCATACACATACACAAGCCTATCTGAGATCAAACAAATGTTATTTACTCGTCCAGGGTGTCTGCCGCCTTGTGCCCCTTACCCCCTAGGATAGGCTCCAGGTTCCCCGTGACCCAGTAAGTATAAGCGGTACAGAAAATGGATGGATGGATGGAATCCCCTTCTTTCATATGATTCACAGGATAAATCAAATGTCGAACTGACTGACAACACTCCACAACATCTCCACTTTGACTCACAGTACTGCTGAATGATGATCAAATTGATGAAATAGTAACAGAGACTAAGTGGGCTGAAAATAAATATCCGGCTTCCTTTGTAGCCAGGGTGAAACTGGAGATTAGTTCAATCAGCTTTGTCATGGCAGGTTGCTATATGAGTTTATAGCAGATGTCATTATAGTCATTTTTATGTCGTTATAGTCATTTATAATTATACATCAATAAGCATAACACTAACATTAAAATCCCCTGTCTGATAATGTGTAGGTCGTCCGCCCGCCAGTTTTGGAGATGCTCTGACCCAGTCGTCTAGGTCACAATTTAAACCTTGTCAGAGCCGCTCAGATCCTTATGCTTGCCCATTTTTGCTGTTTTCAACACATCAACTGCAAGAACTGACTTTTTAGTTGCTGCCTAATATATCCCACCCCTTGACAGGTGCCACTGTAACAAGATAATCTATGTTATTCACTTCACCTGTCAGCGGTTTTAATGTTATGGCTGATCAGTGTAATTTCCTAACCTAGTCTCACGCTTGCAAATTCATAATAGCTGAATTGGTATGAAAAGTAACAAAAGTTAAGTTTAGTGTTAGTTTTATGGTTAATGTATTCTTTTCTTTTGTTTCATATAAAATTACCACAACATACTACAGGTGAATAGTGTCATTTTTCAAACAATATCTATCTCAATCAATCTTCTTTATTAATATTCTTTCAAGTATTTCTAATGTATTTCTAATTTACATGTATTTGCTTAATAAAACTTAGAAGAAATAAATCGCAATATAAAAAAACTTTTTTAAAAAAAGAAGCTTTTTAATCATGTTTCAGCAATAATAGCATTCTAAAATCCCATTGTTTCAGTATAAATTCTAATGTACATCCATCAAATATCAACATTTTGTGAACTTCCTCTGTAATATCCTTCTAATTAGGGATAGTATTGAACATGTAGAATTTCATGAATGTGGAACCATCTAGAAACTTAGGTTTTTGGTTCTGAATATAGAACAAATTAGAGGATAAAATAAAGATTGTGATATTGTTGTTGTTGTTTTTGAAATAAGAATATTTTCCAATGTGGTGATTTATAGGGTTTATAAGGGAAATTGACATGTACATCATGAAACAAGATTTTAAAGCTTGTGTTTACAGGAAAGGCTCTGGATCCACCAGGATAAAATGGTCACTGAAGATGAATATATGAATGTGAAAAAGACTGGAATTTGGAACTGGGAAGATTCAAGCTGTAGCAAAATTAAAGTAACCCTTCCAGCTTTTGCGCAAATTATTTATCTTCAGTAAAGGAGCATTACATTTTAATGAGGTAAAACATGCATATGTGTGTCTCTGTGTTTCAAGGCATTGGAGACCAATTAATGTGTGAATGCATTTAGCAGATGGAAATCGAATTGTTTATGCACATGTGCGCAGTTGGCTTTCTTTCAGCAGTGCGTTTCACATTGCAGACTCGAAGAAATCTCCGAGGGAAGAACATGCAAAGGACCAATTTGGCAAATGTATTAAGCTCGAGTGCCAAGACTCTGCTATCTCTATGCATGCATCTGTAACGCTGATGTGTGTTTATACAGTAGTGAGCAGTCAAGTGTTAAAGGCATCTCTGAAGATCAAGATGAATGGAGAAGCCAAGTTTGAGACCAGGAATAAGTGAGGAACATCAGAATGTAGCTTTTTCTTTTCTTTTCTTTTCTTTTATTACAAAAGATACAACATACAAATAAGATGTTATTTTAACCAGATTTACTCCAAATGTGCCTGTGAATGGTGGTGAGGTTAAAGACATGTCTCTGCATTTTTTCTCTAAATATCATTTTCTTATCATTTGCCAGAGCTTTTCTTATCTTTTTCCAAAGATGTGTTTTTTGTGATAAACCTGTGTTGTGTTTGCAATTGTTTGTTATCCATGAGAGCAGAGTATTTTTGATCAAAAGATCAAAAGGTTCAACAGTAAAGACAAATTTTTCACAGCCTTCTTTGCTCATATTTACCAAGGCTGCCAGGATTAGTGGAGGGCACTGTAGGTCAAACTCTGAATAAAGCGCTATCTGCCCTCTTCCACGTACATGAGCTCAGAGATAGCCATGATTGGTTTGTATCACTGTGAATGACAGGGAACTTAAAGTATTCTATCCCTCCCACCCAGAGAGCACAGATAATTTTGCTTCGTTTGGCTTCTGGCCATAGATGGTTGTGGCATCATCGGGATTTGAACTCAAAATCTCCTGACGATATAGGGTGGACGCTTTTCTATTCTGTGTGAAGCCACAGGTGCTTATTATTTAGTGAAATGTTGGAAACTAACAGCTTAGTTCCTTTCTTCAAGCTAAATAAAATTAGCCACAGCCAACATTGTTGACATGATTCTAGAGAAATCCTTTGATTCTCTATCTAAAAGCAGATAATTAAATTTAATATAGGATGGAAGACCAGTGGTGAAGATTAATTTAGTACAAGTAACAGTGAATAAAATTAAATTACAACCTTTCAGCTCTTTTTACATGTCTTCACTGGTTCCCTGTCCAGAACAGGATCCAGTGTAAGGTTCTTTCATTTGCTGTTAAAGCTCTTAATGGGCTAGCCCCTTCCAACATCATGGACCTGCTCTCAGCAGTATCAGCTTCTAGGACTCTGGGGTCTTCAGATCAGTTACTCTTGGTTGTTCTTGGTTATTATTATTATATATATTTTTAATTTATTCTTATTTCATTGCTCACCATTATTTTTTTTATTGTGCCCAGTCTGTATTTTAGGCAGTTCTGATATTTTATTCTTTGGGCAACTGTGCTTTATAACTAATACATACTTTTTTACTTACCTACTAGAAAAGCTGGTCTGGTTGAGTAGCAAATTATTATTATTATTATTATTATTATTATTATTATTATTATTATTATGTTCTCCATGTGCGTTGGGGGTTTCCTCGGGTACTCTGGTTTCCTCCCTGAGTCCAAAGACATGCGTTGTAGGCTGATTGGCATTTCCAAATTGTCCATAGTGTGTGAATGTATGTGTGTGATTGTGCCCTTCTGTGGGTTGGCACCCTGTCCAGGGTGTCCCCCGCCTTGTGCCCCAAGTTCCCCGGGATAGGCTCTAGGCTCCCTGCAACCCTGTGTAGGATAAACAGTATGGAAAATGGAAATGTATTGTTATTGTTATTATTGTTGTTATTGTGGTTCTTCTTCTTCTTCTTCCTCTTCTTCTTCTTCTTCTTTTAATGTCCTAACTAACAACTACACGTTCCCCTTTTCAGAAAACACCAACCTCCACTGTATCCATCTGCACACATTTTATTTTATTTTAGTTTATTTTAAGTTAAACATTGTTTTACAAATTCATCTTAAGTAAAAAAATAAATAAATAAAAAAATACAAAAAATAAAAAAGAATGGATAAAGACAACATAATTTCCAACATAATTTCCATTAAATTCCATTTCCAATACCTTTTCTTAAGAGATCTCTAAATGTGCATCCGAGTTTGTTTAGAAACGAATCATTCTGAAATCATTATTAAACAAAACAAAACAAAACAAACAAAAAAAATTCTCCAGTATAATCTTTCCATTCCTCTGAGTCCATGGCGTGTTTAGCAAACTCCATCATCTTTAAACAGCGTAGCTAGGAATAAGGGGAAACAATAATGACGTCAAGTCGTATTTCCATAGCGCGCAGAACGCAAGCTCGCCTATCAGAACGCAGCTTGGGTCACGGGGCGGGGTTTTGGCTCTGTGTGGGCGGGGCTGTTCCGGAGCTATGGGCGGTGTTTTTCCTCCCTGCGCGATGCTGATGCTGCCTACAGATCTGCTCCGGGGATGCAGGTGATACATCCGGACTAGGACCGCTCTCATGTGCTGTGTGGAGAAACAGAAAACTGCATTCTGCTCTGCGCATTAGTGGATACGAGGCGATCCGGTGGAGGAATTTTTGAGCGTAGTTTTCTGTTGTTGTTTTTTTTGTTGTTGTTGTTGTTGTTGTCTTTTGCAGAGGAATCAGAAGAGGAGACAGAGAAGGCGTTTTGAAGGTAAAAGAAAATGATGTGACTCTTTTGCATAGGGATGGAAAGCATTCCGCGGCTCTGGGCAGTTTTGTCAATAGACAGGGTATGCAGCTGTAGAGAAATGGATATGGACAGTTTATCTGATCTAAAGGAAAGATGCTGATCATTAAGCATGTTCTTTTATTATTTTTATTATGATTTTTTTTTTAAATCCCTAATCTAAGATATTTTACAATCTTTATCCCCATCTTTGAGACCACGCTGCCTTGTTTTGCATGTTTATAGCTATAGTAGACTATTATTGATATTTATTCAACCTTTCTTGCACGTTTAGCTATAACAGGTCTAGGAATGATATGTAATGAGGTGATAAATGGGTAGACAGAAAGGAGAAAGGGATCAAATAAAGACAAGAGAAAGAAGATAAAAAGAGTCAAAGACGCACCGTGCCGTAAAATGCATGTCTTTCCTTGTACGACAAATAATAAAGTGCTTTGTGCAACATTGTTTATTGTTGGGTTTAGATGAGAGAAATACACATTTTTGGTGATATTTCCAGCGCGTGCGTCTTCACCATAATATAAGGGGAAGCATTTATCTGTTTGAAATTGGTGCATCGTGGGGAAATCTATACTTGCAACGGCATTTACTCTACAGAAGTGAGTGATAAGGCTTGTGCAGTGGTTTTAAAGTCAGATAAAAACGAGGCTGTTGAATAGTGAATAAGGCACACGTAATATAGTTGTGCATGAGAGAAAGAGAGAGAAAGAGAGAGAGAGAGAGAGAGGCGCAAATCGTGTGTTTTGATTGTTGTTGAGTTTCTAAAAGAGTATTCCAACCTCTTAAAAAAACAAAAAAAACAAACTCATGAACTGATCACTATTTTGGTGTTACAGTAATGAGTGCACACGCAGTACTGACGTGCATGTTGTACAGATGTGCTTTCAAGACCTCAGTGTTGGATGCATGGGCGCGTGCGTTGTGCCTGTTGGATGCTCAGCGCCTCTTCTAAAGCGCGAGCGCAACTCTTTTATTTCCTCCGCCATCCAGGCAGCATGTTGGATCGTTCTTGCCAGGGATTTATTTAAGGGCTTTCTCGACACCGTTGCTGAAGATGAAGAGTGCACACACAAAAGAGAAAATGAAGTGGAAATTGTGTGCGTCGTGACGCCGCGCGCGCAGGCTGCGCGTGTTTGGAGGGAACAGGGCGGGGTGCACAGTGTCTGTGTGTGTGTGTGTGTGTGTGTGCGTGCGGGGGGTGGGGGGGGGGGGGGGTGATAATAATCACTCCCGGAGTTCACATGGAGTCCAGATGGACATAAATAAACCCTGGAAATGTTCATTCAGTTCATTCAATTAAGACAGTTGCAGTGACAAACTGATATTTCACAAGTTTTGAGTACCATTAAAAATCCCTATGTGTATCTGTTACATGGTAATAGAATAATATCCATCCATCCATCCATCCATCCATCTTCTACCAATTTATCCTTTTCAGGGTCACAGGGAAACCTGGAGCCTATCCCAGGAAGCATTGGGCACGAGGCGGGGTACGCCCTGGGCAGGGTGCCAATCCATCGCACTGCTCAATCACACACACATTCACACAACCTTCATACACTATGAACACTTTAGACACGCCAATCTGCCTACCATGCATGTCTTTGGACTGGGGAAGGAAACCGGAGTACCCGGAGGAAACCCCCGCAGCACGGGAAGAGCGTGCAAACTCCACACACACAGGGCCATGGTGGGAATCAAACCCCCGACCCTGGAGGTGTGAGACGAGTGTAGTATGTAGTCTATATTTGACTCAAAAGTTGTAGTATAAAACCAAACAGGCTACTTTTTAAGTCTGTGTAGTCTTATCTGTTAATATTCGTATTAAAACAGGCAGGTAAACATTGTGACGTTAATGTTATAGTCTGCTTTAATCACTATTTTTGGTCAAGTACTTGTCTAAACATTTCCTTAGTTGTAACGATTTAACATTAAACTAGGTTAATATTAATATTTAACTGTGTTACAGCTAGCTTTGGTGCTAGCTAGTGTAACTTTTTTTTTTTTTTGCTTTATCTGGGTTAGCTGCCTTCCACAGGTAGCAAGAAAACAAACATGGAGTCACGTTTGATAGCAAAAATATAGACCAGGTAGTGTACTATTTTATAAACAGTCATGTAAACCTAGTAAATAGTTGAAATATTTATCCAATCTTGTCAACAATTGTTACAGCCCATTTAAACCAATATGTCTGGGCAAATACTTCTAAACATGCACTTCCTTAGTTGTTACTTGATGTCCACTTTGGTTATTTTAGAGCTAGCTAACTTTTAACATCAGCTGGTGAGATTGCCCAGTTTACTTTTGTGGGGTTTTTTTATTTATTATTATTTAGCTAATGGACCAACCAAAAAGAAAACACAGCATGTTTTAGCTGTCGGTCATAGGTAGCAAGAAAACAAGTATAACATCATGTTGACTGTCTTTTATAGCAAATTATATATTACCTACTATTATAGAAACAGGCATGTAAACAAATATTTGAAAGATGTTTATTTTAACCACTATTTCTGGGCAAATACTACTTCCCTGCTGAAAAATAAACAATAGTGTCACAGAAATTCTAATGGTTTCCACTAAAAATACCATTACAAACCACCAGCTAACTATTAAAACCATTTCCATTACCATTATTATTCCTTACTGGTATCCACTAGATATAACCACCAATAGACTACCAATAGAAGGCAGCAAATACCAGTAGAGATGCACAGAGACCATTACAGTTTCCATTAAAACCAATACAAAACCCATTATAACCATTAAAACCAGTACAAATTCTATGAGGGTTTCTATTGTTTTTAATTTTTTTTTTCCTTTTTTTTTTTTACATTTTTTTTTTTTTTTACCAAAGTTTAAACAGGATTGCACATATCTTTAGTGCTTGCAAACATTTCAACTTGTGAGCGTTTCCATTTTCCATTATTTAGCTAATTGGTGAAAAACTTAAACACTCTATCTGAATTTCTCAGGTAGCCAGACAAACATGGCATCACAGTGAATGTGACTCTGAAAAAATTTTAATACAATAACAATTATAATAATTTTGTAGTATGTTCTCCTCACACCTCCAGGGTTGGGGGTTCGAGTCCCGCCATGGCCCTGTGTGCTCCCCATGCTGCAGGGGTTTCCTCCAGGTACTCCGGTCCAAAGACATGCATGGTAGGCTGACTGGCATGTCCAAAGTGTCAGTAGTGTATGAATGTTTGTGTGATTGTGCCCTGTGATGGATTGGCACCCCATCCAGGGCACACCCTTCCTTGTGCCCGATGCTCCCTAGGATAGGCTCCAGGTTCCCTACGACCCTGTAGGATAAGCACTATAGAAGATGGATGGATGGAATAATTTTCTAGTTTGTAAATCGCTGATACCTAATCTTTTACTCAACTCAACAACTGATGTTGTCTGTCATTAACGTTCCAGCCTATTTTAACCAAATATCCAGCCAAATACTCTACAAATGTTTAAACATTCCCTTAGCTGTTCATTAATATCCTATTTGTTTATATCTAGCTTTAGTGCTAGACAAAGATTAGCCAGCGTTACAAAATGTTTCCTTATTAGCTCCCATTAGCATTAGCAGCTGCTATCAAATCACATATTGATTTGAAAGGTGAGAAATAAGAGGCAACACCCTGTGGCACAAGCATTAATAATACTGTTAACTATAAAGTCTTACATGAAAAACAAACAGCTTATTTAAAAATTGAAACAAATGTTGAAATTATACCTGATATGTTGTGCTTCTCACCTATGTATGCATAAAACACACGTCAGTTTAGCCAACTAAATGCTAGCTATGTGCTAATTTTTTATTCATTCAACTCAAAAGCACAACAATATCACTATTGCAGCACAGAAAAAGATTGAAGATTCAGTTTACACATGTGTCTAGACATGGAATAATAATACAATTTTAAATATATCTTTAATACGACTGATTTTCATTTGCCATTTGCAATGGATTTCAGTAGATTATCTATGTCAGGCTTCTGTTGGCATGTTTTCATGTTTTTCTGGATCTGTAACTGGCTTAGCTCCGTACTGGAAAATAGATGTTTGTTTCCCTAAAAGGTGTCTCTCGAGGCATACTGACATCCAAGAGAAGTGATTGTAGACAGTTTGGTAGAAGTCAAAGGCTTCTTAATGTTTTCATTGCAATTGCTATTTACTTAAGCAGCAATGCGCTGTAAATGTAAACATTATAAACTGCCCCTATTGAATAGTATTAAATCTGAATGAAATCTAGCGTTCTTTTGTGTTAAGACATATAAACTGTTACTTCACCAGTGGGCATTTTACGATGGAGTGTTTTGACTCAGCAGCGCGACATTTTTCCTTCAAAATGTCAAACATTCTTTTAAACATCATGCTCAAAAAGCCTGATTTCATGGGGTTTGATGTTCAGAAAAGACTAATTCGTGTGATGTATACAGATTGTAAGCGGCGCTTGGAAGCATGAAATGCTGAGATGAAATGGCAATGACACATCAATATCCGCATTATAGGCTGCCATGAAGTATTTCGAAATGCTCCCCAAAGCTTTGCTTAGAAGTGAATTCCAACGACATTTTGAAACAAACACAACAGCAGCGACATGCAGCACACTATCTACCCCATTTCCTAATGCTGAGCTATGGCTCAGCTTCAGGCCAACAACTGTTTTGCTGTTTTACAGAGTATACTCACAGAAATCTCTGAAAGATGTTTCCAAATCTGCTGATGTGCACTGAGATAACTTGTAATAAGTGCAAATTTCCCCCATTTGAATAATTGTTTGAGAACCTCTGTTGCAGCGACTACAAGCTGTGAGTGGATTTTAAGGTCTTTCGTCTCCACTTACCCTGAAATGCTTTAAATTCACACAATGTCTCTGAATGCTAATGAAGTTCAGGGTCTGCAACATTTTCTTCCAAATAATCTCTTTTACTGTGCAGCATCCCATTTGTGATATAGTCAATTTTTTTTAAGACCTTTAGTCCCATCAGATGAAATGGCGTTTTGCTGTTTCAGGTGTCTACCTGAAATACTATATCGCAGATCATGTAGCCGTATGAGTCATTTATAGTACACCTATAAGCCTACTGAGCTGATTTGACCGAGCAGATTAAATATTTGTGTGTCTGTGTGTATGCCACAAGCTTTCAGGAATAAGGTTACGAGACACTGGTAGATAAAGATGATGTCCCATGTATTAGATGCCATTAGTCAGCAAGTTTCAGGTTGTGGCTCATGCTACAGCATTGGCCTTAATGAGACCTTCACTACATTTTTAAGCTACCAACCCTGTGGAGAAACGGTCGACCGATAGCGGATTTTATTGCTGTTCTGTCCTTTTTAAATGAAATAAATATAGAAATATTAACATATATTAACTATTAATAAATGCTAAAGTAAATCAAAGATATACATACAAACTGAAACAAAAAGTAACACCCAATATAACAGATAAAATAGAGGTATAAAAAACACTTCAAATAACACAACAAAATTTGTCAGTAATAGTTTTTATTTCGCCTCTAGAGGCCGCTCTCGTACTGTAAAATGACGGTGGACCCTTCAGCTGCTCCTGCAATCCCATCGGTTGCGGGATTTTTGCTGTTAGCCGGTTATCGGTGCCAATTTTTGCTGATAACCTGTTATCGGTACCGATTAATTGGCAAAACCGATCAATCGGTCGACCTCTACTGTGGAGATTACATGACAGATTTCCTATCAGGGTTTTGTGCTGTATGGTTGTAAATGATGTAATATTCTACTAGATTTTGATCATGTAACAATAATCTTAAAAAAAAGATTTAGTTATAATCTGTATAATCTAATAATACATTTGATATTAGCTAGTTATCTACCTTTATTAGGCGTGTAATACTATGCTATGATATGTATCTTTATTGTGATTTAAACCCAAATTAGGCATGGACAATTTCTCATTAAATATGAATCCTTTGAGATGTGCACTAAAATATAAAGTGTAATTGAAACCACAGAAAACCTGACCATTTTGAGCTTCAAATATGAAAACTCAATCATGCTCACATGACTGTAAACACCACCACCTCTAGTCTAGTGTTAACCAGCTGCCCAGTGCACCTTTCTGGCACGCTATATATATATATATATATATATATATATATATATATATATATATATATATAAACAAAACAAAACAAACAAACAAAAAAAAAGTACTCCTCCTATTTGTATCCATTTGTATGTGATTACATCTCTATTTACTAAGCAACTTACCAGTATTACCATTTAATATATGAATCTTTAAAAACTGTTATCTGACTTACGCTCACAAATATTGCATTTAATTATGTAGAATCGAGGAAGTGAGAATTAATCATAAAGCCTTAGTGCACACTAAAATATTGTTCTGAGATGAGAACTGCCGTGTCTGTTTCCATCAGAATGGCCTCGGGATAAACCGATTCCCAAAGCATTATCACTATGACGTTGACTTTGAACCCCTAGACTCGTCTCACTGTGGGATTCACTATGACCCAGCCATGGCCCCGTTGCCCCAGACAGAAGTGGTGTGACTCCTAAAGATTTCAGCTTGGTAAAGTAGTAAAGTCAGGCTTCTAAGCTGACAGACAGTAATCCTCCATTCTTGCTTCACCAAAGCAAGACTGTGCTTCATTATTTCTCTACTCCTTCTTACTGTTCAGAAGTAGAAAGAGCTTTAGAGGAGGAAAGAACAGGACTTTTTCTCCCAGCCTTATTCTTTAATATTTAGGCAGAATCCTAAAATCACCGAATGGCCCAACCATCCAGTAATACTTTCTCCAATCCTTTTTTAATGAGCCCAGTGTAAGCCCAATGATAACCTGTCATTATGTTAACATGATGCCTACATAAGTGCTAAATAACAACTGATATAAACCTACATCGACTTCTATGTAGACTTATTTAACCAGTCATTAGTTCTCGTAAAGACAACACTTCGAGTTAGCATAATATCAATGTTAAGTGAAAAATTAATGCCGACATAAGTGTTATTTCGAAATGACTGTTGCATAACCGCTTCATGACAACTGATATAAACCTACATAAACATTTATGTAGACTTATCTGAATATTCGTCCGCTGTCATAAAGGCAACATTCTGCGATTTTGATGTCAAGTTGGCATACCATCTATTTCAAGTGAAAAGTTGACTTAAGTGTTATGTCAACATGATACCTATGTAACTTCTTCATGACAACTGATATAAGCCTACATAGATATTTATATAGGCTTATTTCAACAACTTTCAGCTGTCATTAAGGCAGTGTTTGTCAGTTTTGATGACAAGTTGACATAACACCTTAACGTTATAAGCGGCATAGCACATACTGTTGACACAAATGTTATGTTAGCATGATGCTTACATAAGCGCTTCGTAACAACTGGCATAAACATACTTACTTGAACATCTACTCAAGCTTATTTCAGAAGTCGTTAGCTGTCATAAAGTCATAAAGCTGATAGACAAATTGTCAGCTGTCATAAAGGCAGTTTTGATGTCAGTTTGACACTTTATGACAGTCGTTAGCTGTCATTATGTCATAAAGCTGTTTTAAACTCATAAATGTTCAGGTTGACACTATGGCAGTTGTTAGCTGTCATAAAGCTGACATAAGTGTTATGTCAACCTGACACCTATATAAATGCTTCATGACAACTGACATAAACCTACATAGACATTTATAAGTGTTATGTCAACAGGACACCTACATAAATGCTTCATGACAACTGACATAAACCTACATAGACATTTATAAATGGTATGTCAACATGATACCTACATAAATGCTTCATGACAACTGAAATAAACCTACATAGACAATTATAAGTGTTATGTCAACAGGACACCTACATAAATGCTTCATGACAACTGACATAAACCTACATAGATATTTATATAGATTGATTTTTTTTTTATTGTCAGCTGTCATAGAGACCGGGTTTGTCAAGTGATATAGTGATATTAACATATGTGTTGCATCACTATAGAACATCATGAAAACTGACTGTAGCTCAGTATAGTTCTTGTATAATGATGTGACGATGTGTTGAACAAAGCACACAAACGTAATATATATATATATTTTTTAATGTCATAGCATTGCCACAGGTATTCATAACAAGCTTATAAACACAAAATATTAAACTTGCTTTATCATTTCAATTGACTCGGGTGTGATAACGATGGCATGATGTCAGATTGTAAAGATGAATCCTTGTGACAGCTGATGTCTCTTAAATGAGCATTGTAAAAAATTATGAATGATTATTTTTGTTGTCATGTAGCCCTATGAGCACTGGCCTTAGGTAAAGTGTCACCAAATAGCTTCTATTCATGCTTTATGACGTTCTAATGCATATGAATAGTACTATAAGGTGTTAGTGTTGACTTTATGTACATCTGAATGCAGCAGCCTTGCACTCTTAAAGAAAAGCTTTCTAGATACATGGGCTTAAGACATCAAAACCATTTTTGGTGCTTGTATGCCACTGTGGGGTTCAGCAATACACACAGAATTTTTCAGCCTCTCACATCACATCACACAACTACGGTGCTGCAGTTTTAGCAATTTATTTACTTTTAAATGAAATAGCTTTTTTGTACTATAAAAACTCAAATTCAGAAACAAGGTGTGATTACACAAATATTTATTCATATCACCTGATTGGTTACAGGATATTGATGAATTTTCGGACAGTAGCTCTAGCTGTAATTCAAATCTCAGGTTTATATTTATGTTCTAACACTTCATTGTTTCTATAGTAACAGTTCATGGAAGGAGTCTCCAGTGTCAGTAAGCATTCCACTATGGGAAAGTCTTCAAGATCGAGGAGATTTTTGTCTTATTGATTTAAGAAAGAGAAGCTGTTGATGGAATGACTGTTTATATCACGTAAGTGCTAACTTGCAGACATTCCACAACATTATCTGTAACTCGAAATGGATAAAAAGCGTTATATTAATCGATCAATTAAACATTGTAACCACAATTACAATTTGAGAGGTGACGTGAATGACATTGATTTTCTTACAATAGCACCTGTAAAGAGGTGACGTATATTAGGCAGCAAGTAAACAGTCAAGTTCTCAAAGTTGATGTGATGGAAGCAGGAAAAACAGGCAAGCGTAAGGATCTGAGTGACTTTGACAAGAGACAACTTGAGATGGCTAGACGACTGGGTCAGAGCATCTCTAAAACGACAAGTCTTGTTGTGTGTTCCTGGTATGCAGTGGTTAGCATCTACCAAGAGTACCTACTTTGGATGTTAGTTTGACATGTACCACCTATCTAAACAGAGTTGCAGTCCAAGTACACCCTTTCGTGACACCGGTATTCCCTAAAGGCAGTGGCCTCTTGCAGCAGAATGTGCCCTGCCGCACTGCAAAAACTGTTCAGGAATGGTATAATGAACTTGGCCTCCAAATTCCCCAGATCTCAATCCGTTCGAGCATCTGTAGGATGTGCTGGACAAACAAATCCGATCCATGGACACCCCACCTTTCAGCTTACACGACTTAAAGGATCTGCTGCTAACGTCTTGGTGCCAGATACCACAGCACACCTTCAGAGATCTTGTACAGTCCTTAAAGATGTACTTTAGGTATTTTTTTTTTGTAGTTGTTCCAGGGACTTTTGTAAGTACCACGAAAAAAAAAAAAAAAAGAGTTTCGCTTGAAAAGTAGTTCCACCACTGGTTGTTTTTGACAATATACACAAACACATCTATATAGAAGTGAACGGAGTGTGTTTGATTGTGGGGTCTCTAGTATAAGGATCGATAATCATCCAGTCACGGTTCTCTCTTGATGGACTGACGTGCTTAAAAGCTTGCGCTGACTCCTTTTTTTTTAATCTTGCTGAATCCAGTCAGAGATACTGGATACAGTAGGCGATTGATTCGGAGACGCAGGGGTCTACGAGTGTGTTCTAGGTCACTCACAAGGATTCTTTTTGAGCAAAAAGATTTTCTGTACTTTTGTGCTGGCAAGAATTTCCATCACAGAAAAGAGTTTGAAATGTCGAACAAAAACGCATACAAGGTGAATCGGATGAGGATTAAATACGTCTGCTTCGTTTGTTTTGCCTTTGTGACGAACGCTCTGTAGGAGGATTCATCTTACATGCCGATTCGCTGTGGAATTGAAAGTGAATCCGAGAGAGATACGTTCGATTTGTTTTCATCTTCTTTAAAGTGAGGTCACCTTTAGAAAACGTACATATGCTTAAAACGTACATATTACGAGATTTTATCATGTGGCTATAGGGATTTTCACAATCAATAATCAGTTCTGCCCACTGGGCGCTACACGGGTTTCAAAATCCCAGAATCGTTGTACTTTCTCACACGACGTGACATTTATCGTTCGCGATGTGTTGTCTTGTTGACATAGCGATGCGCAGTCGATGCTCACGCTTTACACAATCTATCACCTGGAGGGAACCTTGTCAAAACGTGTCTGATCCCTGAGTCCCTGTGCTTTGTGAAAATAAATGCAAGAACGAGAAAATCTGGACAAATATCATGCAGTGTGTGTGTGGAATTTCCTATCGTAAGCATGTGTGAAACCTGCAGTCAACTTTTACTGCACATTTATTACACATGAACCATTTTATGAGGTGAGGATTGATTTAAATCAGGTTTTGGTAATCCTGTGCCTACTACAGCCTCGGATTCCTGTTCTTGGCTGGAGTGGAACCCGATGAGGCCTTTTGCTGTTGTAGCCCATCCATCTCAGGATTTGACATATCTGTTGTGAGATGTTTTTTTGCTCACCAGAGTTGTATAGAGTGGCTATTTAAGTTACCGTAGCTGTCCCGTTAGTCTGGCCATTCTTGTGTGAACTTTGATCAGCAAGTTTCCACCCATCCGCCTCAAGGGATACATGTTGTATGTTGTTAAATGCTTTTCTGGTCACCATGGTTGTATTTGAGTTTTAGTTGAGTTAAAATACTGTATACATTTGAGTTACAATAGAGTTGTTCTCATCAAAAAGGAGTTTCCACTAAGCAGGACTGACACACCAAAAAAACACACACACACACACACACACACACACACACACACACACACACACACACACACACACAAAATAGTTTTTTGGGGGTGAATTTTTGTGTTATTCCTTATTATTTGGTTCTCCGATTGTCCTCAGGGTAATGTTGCCTTTTCATTTGTGGTTGTGTGTGTGTGTGTGTGTGTGTGTGTGTGGGGGGGGGGTTATATGAATTTGTACTTGCTATACATACCAATATATCACAGATATCCCTGGGGTGTAAGGGGTGTGTCAACTGTCTAGTATATAAATTCAGTAACTGTCTATAACTATAACAGTTACAATATACAACCTCACACACCTTATGTCAGTGATATATTGGTAAAAAATATATATATATTTTATTTTGTATTTTTTAAAATCGTATTTTAAAATGCCCTATAAATATTGCTTTGTAGATGCCCAATAATTCCCCATGGACTCCATAAATGTATGTAAGCTTCTGTTTCTTCCTCTGGATGTTAATATCACTTTCATATGTTTAGTTGCCATTATTGACTTACGTATTTGATAAGCACACTTGATAATAATCATACAAGCAGTTATTCTTGGCAGTAAAGATTAACAGCATTATCCATTGTGCCAAGAAAATGAATGCCTCTTTTATTATATTCAAGCTTTGAGATAATTACAGGCGGATGAATAAAGGGCTAAAATAAACAGTGTTGAAGCAAACAATCTTAATCTGTATTTTTGAGGTTTTTCAGATTTGCCTTATTTTTGACTCCAGTTCAATATTTTTTATATATATATATATATATATATATATATATATATATATATATATATATATATATATATATATATATATATATATATTAATCTAGAAAAATGCCATATATCATGTCCTATCTCCTATAAATTGCAAACATTCACTCAAATGTAATTAGGTAAAAGGGGTCTTTGTCTAGTTAGGGGTTCTTGGTTTTCTAAAAGGCAGAGGAGATTCAGGTTAAAATCCATCATTTAACTCCCCTTTATGCAGGAATTAATTAAACCACCAATAAGTAAATAGTTAGATTCCAAATTGCTTCCTATACACCATATCCATCAATCCATTTTCCACACTGCTTGTCCTACACTGGGTCGTGTGGGGTGCCTGGAGACTATCCCAGGAAACTCAAGGCACAAGGTGAGGGAGAACCTGAACAAGGTGCCAACCCATTGCAGGGCACAATCACACACACACACACATTCTCATACTACGGACAATCAGACTAGCATGTCTTCGGAATTCGGAAATCAGAGTACCCCGTATCACATGGGCGCAAAAATTCCTGTGCTCTTTGGCTGGGAGGAGCATACAATCTTCCCCCTGTCAATCACAATGACACAAGCCAATTGTAGGCATCTGTGAACTTATGTATGTGGAACAGGATGGACAGCACTTTCCTCAGAGTGTGTTACTCTGCCCTGGAGCAGTATTAGTTTGAAAAGATGCAGAGGTTGGCTTCACGTGTCTGAGAGGAAGCACTTGTGGCCTTCACCCTTGCTTGTTAGAAGCTGTTGTATGATAGGGTAGAGCTGGCTGGTGCGTGGGAATTGATAGGTGACCAATTGGAGGACAAAAATGGGGAAAAGGACAGGGAGATATGTGTTTATTCACAAAAGATGTCTGATCTGGTCAGAGTCTATGGCACAAGTCAAAAGTGGTAACATGAATTGCAACTACTTAACAAAACCTAACTACTTCAAATTGTTTTATTTATGGCCATAAACTATAAATTAATGACAAAGCATGTTAGTTGCTATTCTGGACCTTTGTAAGCAAGGAATTCAAATAACTGGAACATTTGTTCATTGGGGACCTGTGGATATTCAGCTCTGTAGCCTGGAATAATTAAGCACTGCTTGTTTTTTAAGACAATTCTGAGATTAAATTAGTTTTTCACACGGATGAGAAAAGACCAACTTTTCATTGGACACTGTCTGTAGTGTTTGAGAAGGCTTACTGGATGTGTATTCACTGATAGGTCCTCAGATTCACCTGTGCTAATGAGGTGAAGAGGTGAAATTCCAGCCAGATGCACTGACTCTTGTTTGACAGACAGTTATGGATTTGTTTACAGGTGTGTAATGCCTTTAATGTATACCTTCATCGACTGGCTTACTTGAGTTTTAAAGATGCAGTGATTATTCTCAGCCGATGTTAGAGATTTGGCATTAGGATACAGTGTAGGGCTGTCAAATTTAGTGAGCCTATCATTTTATTGCCACAGACAGAAAGTTAATAAGCAGTAGAGTTACACAGTGTTTCATCACATAAATGGCAAAAGGTGAAAATTGAGTCATATTAGCCAATCAGCCAATCATGTGGCAGTAGCTGGCAGGCTGGTGTGAGTATTGAAAAAAAAACTGCAGATGTCCTGGGATTTGAATATTTATCCTGCCAATGTTTTAGAAGGGTTGTGTGAGTGTGTGTCCAAATGTGCCCAGTGATGGGTTGGCACCTTGTCCAGGGTGTCCCATGCCTTGTGCCCCAAGTCCCCTGGGATAGGCTCTAGGATTCCTGTAACTCTGTGTAGGATAAACAGCACAGAAAATGGATGCGTGTAGGTATGGATGCATAGTCTTATAATGTTGTCGTACATCAACCTCACTGTTCAACTTGCGCGTTCTGAGATGCTTTTCTGCTCACCAGTGGCTATTGGATTTCCCTTAACTTTCCTACAATAGATCAAACCAGTTTTATTGCCTTGAAGCTTATTGCCTTTCACTACACTAGTCAGAACTCCCAGGTTTTCATGCACCTCCTGTTGTCCTTACAAACCGATGTATGACATCAGAGCACACTAGTACAAAAGGGAGGTACGTCAAAAGCGAACTGAGACAATCAACCTGTTAATGATGTGCACAAGTATTGTAAACTCACCAGTATTAATGTATAGCACAGAATGGTGTGAAGAACAGAAAACCTCCAGTGAGCAGTGGTTCCTGGCCAGAAATGTCTGGCTGATGAGAGAGGTCAGAGGGGAATGACCAGTTTGACGAAGCATTTATTTGTCACATATACATCACAGCACAGGGAAATTCTTGTCTTCGCATATACCACCTTGTTTGGAAGCTGGGGTTAAAAACGCAAGGTCAGCCATGATTCAATGCCTGTCCAGCAGAGAGGGTTAAGGACCTTGCTCAATGGCCCAACAGTGGCAGCTTGGTGGTGCTGGGGCTTGAACCCCCAGCCTTCTGATTGAGCTGACAGGAAGGCTATGGTACAACCCTAATTCATAAAAGTTGGGACAGTAGGGAAAATGGCAAAAAAACAAAAGGAATTATTTGAAAATTCAGTTCACCTTGTACTATATTGGAAACACATTATTAACACATCGTTTGATGTTTTACTTTGTGAATTTAATTAATTTTTGAAAATATACACTCATTTCAAATCTGATGACTGCAAAACACTCCAAAAAAGTTGGGACAGTTGTGTGTTTACTACTGTGTAACATCACTTTTTCTTTTAATAACACTTATTAAGCGTTTGGGCGCTGAGTGAAAACACCAGTCAAGTTTAGCAAGCGGAATTTTACCCCATTCGTCCATTATGCATTTCTTCAGCTGCGCAAGTGTACGGGGCCTTCATTGCCTTATTTTGCACTCGATCTGAGACAGGTCAGGACTGCAGGCAGGCCATGCTAGCAACCGCAGGCTTTGCTTACGCAACCATGCGCTTGTAATCCAGGCAGAATGTGGTTTGGCATTGTCCTGCTCTGGATGGCAGCATATGTTGCTACGAAATGTGTACATATCTTTCTGCATTAATGGTGCCCTCACAGATGTGCAAGTTACCCATGCCATGAGCATCGACACACCCCCATGCTATGACAAACGCTGGCTTTTGGACCTGACGCTGATAACAGCTTGGATTGTCCTTTTCCTCTTTGGCCGGAGAACACAACAGCTGTTTTGTCCAAAAACTATTTGAAATGTTGACTTGTCGACCACAAAACACGATTCCACTGTGCTGCTGTCCATCTCAGATGAGACCGAGCACAGAGAAGTCTGCAGTGCTTCTGGACAGTGTTGATGTATGGCTTCTGCTTTGCATAGTAAAGCCTTATCTTGCATCTGTGCATGCAGCGGCGAATGGTGTCGAATGACAAAGGTTTACCGAAGAATTCCTGAACCCATGTCAGGATATCCATTACAGACTCATGATGGTTTTTAAAACACTGACGTCTGAGGAATCAGAGATCACACGCATCCAGGAGTGGTGTTCGGTCTTGCCCTTTACGTAATGAGATTTGACTGGATTCCTTGACTCTTTTAATTATATTGTGCACTGTAGAAGGTGAAATACCCCAAAATCTTACCAATTTGTCTTTGGGGAATGTTTTTCTCAGAGTGCTGGATTATTTGCTGGCGCATCTGTTGGCAGATTGGCGAGCCTCGGCCCATCCTCGCTCTTGAAGGAGTAGGCGTTTCTTGGAGGCTCCTAATATACTATGATTAGACAATTGCCTCACCTGTTTCACATCACCTTATTTCAACTTGTCACATCTCTATTAGTCCTAAATTGCCCCTGTCCCAACTTTTCTGGAACGTGTTGCATACATCAATTTCAAAATAAACGTTTACCTTCAGAAAACTATACAGATGATTAGGTTAAACATTAAATACCATGTCTTTATATGTTTTCTTCTTTAAATACAAGTCAAAGTACATTTACAAATCCCTCCTCTTTGTTTTTATTAGCATTTTCCATACTGTCCCAACTTTTTCGGAATTGGGGTTGTAACTAAAGTAACCATTCTTTCCAACCGTGGTGAGCAGAAAAGCATCTCAGAAAGTACAATACGTAGACACGTGAGGAAGATGGACTACAGCAATAGAAAACCATGTCGGGTTCCACTCCGCTCAGCCAAGAACAGGAATCTGAGGCAAATGAGGATTGGTCAATGTCATCTTCCAATGACAAACCTTCAATGTTTATGGACTCATGATCCTGCCCATTAGTAAGGGGAAATAAATCTCACAGATGACTGGAACTGTGTCCTTTAAAGAGGAAGTGGGCTGCATGTCTGCTTCTCATCATCCATGCTAATTAGGCATTTAGCTCCTGCAGTGCATCATACAGCGCACCACAGCTGGCCCAAACTCCCAAACAGCCAAAGAGCTCGAAAGGCTTCAGTGACTCAGTGTTTGGCAAAGGGCATGAACTCCGCTAACACAGTCAGCCTGCTGATTTTCACTACACTCTCTTACTCTCTCTCTCTCTCTCTCTCTCTCTCTCTCTCTCTCTGTCATATACACACCCACGGGATGACTTTCAAGTCTGACATGACCTCGAGGTCTCAAATTCTGTTTCTGTGTGTGAGCAGAGGAGTGAATTATAAAGAGAATCATGTTGAAGAGAATGCTATGTGTGCGACACCTGGGTTATTAACCTTTTCCACTTGGGTTGTGAGTCAGTTGTTCATGTTAAAGCATATCATTCAGTAACTGTGTAAGGACTTAAACACAACGGCGCGAAGGCAGGTTTTTAGAGAAAGTCATGGGAATGACTGCTATAACGTAAGTGATAGCTAACTTGAGCATTCCGAAATATTAAATGTAGCTGTAAATGGTTAAAATGTATGTGTCATTCATTAATAAATAAAGGAAATAATTGCTGTATTGAATGTAAGAGAATACAGAAACATCGATGTAAGAGAAATTAAACCCTTTGGGATGTCCTGTTCTGGAAAAATACGTCACGTTCGGTCTAACAGTAATCCTTTTCACCTTGGAATGTATCACAGCATCCATTTCATTGATTATTTTTCTCTAGCAGCACACCCTATCATGTTTTATGTTGTTTTATGTTGTTACATGTGTGATGTAAATAATATTTCTATACTTTTCTATATTAAAAAGTGATGCAGAAATGAAGAAGTGAAGTGCCTGTGTGTGCATGTGAAGAGAGAGAGAGAGAGAGAGAGAGAGAGAGAGAGAGAGAGAGAGAGAGAGAGAGAGCGAGAGAGAGAACGAGAGTGAGTGGTGCCAATGCCAAGCCTGTCTGTTTGGTGTCTTGGGACTCTATAAATACTGAAAGCATGTTTCTTTCTCCGCTTTTCCTTATCATTCTATACCCAGTTTTCTCTCTGTTTCTCTCTCTCTCTCTCTCTCTCTCTTACACACGCAGACACACACACACACACACACACACACACACACACACACACACACACACACACACACACACACTGTCTGTCTATCTCTGTCCCTCTGTACTGCCATTTCCTCCTTCCGGCTTTCTCCATCTTTTCCGCTCAATCTCACAAACTCGCTGCAAATGCACCATGGAAAGGTGGGCTGGTGGAGTTTTTGGGCGATTATCGATCTATGCTTTGCTCAAAATTGTTTCCTCCAGTTTATGAAACTCTCTCTCTCTCTCTCTCTCTCTCTCTCTCTCTCTCTCTCTCTCTTGTTCTCTGGGTGTTCTTTTACTGTTCTCTCAGCACAGACAGTGTAATTAAATTTTTCCTCTCTCTCTCAACTCTCCACACCTTTTCAGTGTATGTCCTGCCTCTCATCGCTCTCTCTCTCTCTCTCTCTCTCTTTTTAAATGAGCTGCTCTGTGCATTTTCCCTATCCTTTTAAATCTTGAACTACTTCTTTTCTGTTCTCTCTCTCTCTCTCTCTCTCTCTCTCTCTCTCTCTCTCTCTCTCTCTCTCTCTCTCATATGATAATGTGCAGCTGTGAACTATATTCGACCTGTTTTTTCTCACTTGCAGAAATTATCATAAAAACCCACTTTGGGCCCAGGAAGCTGAATAGCATGGTGCATTTGAAGAATTAAAGAGATACACTAATTCAGATTTAGGAACGTGGAGGAGAGAAGAGTGATAGGGGGGGGGGGGGGGGGGATCTATTAGAGCTACATGATATGGAGAAAACATGGTTCCTCAAAGGTTCGTTAGATAGTTGAGGGTTGTACTTCCAAGTGTATTATAGAGTTATAGATTTAATGTTTAAGGTTTTATGTTTAAGGGAAAAGAATGGTTCTGAATGTGGTGATCAGTGATTGTTTATTGGGGACACTGGTGATCAGTTATTTGGTCGTTGGGAACAATGGTGATAAGTGATTGGTTGTCAAAATAATAGTGATCAGTGATTGGTCATTGGGAAACAATGGTGATCAGTTCATTCATAGCTAGGAACAATGGTGATCAGTTATTGGTTGTCAAGAGCAATAGTGATGAGTGATTAGTCATTGGGAAACAATGGTGATCAGTTGGTCATTGGGAATAATGGTGATCTGTGATTGGTTTTCAAGAACAATAGTCATCAGGGATTGGTCATTGGGAAACAGTGGTGATCAGTTATTGGTTGTCAAGAACAATAGTGATCAGTGATTGGTCATTGGGAAACAGTGGTGATCAGTGATTGGTCATTGGGAAACAATGGTGATCAGGGATTGGTCATTGGGAAACAATGGTAATCAGTAGCCAAATTACTATCTACCATGTTCATAGTACTGATACTTTACTGGCATGAACAATTATAAATGAAATAACACAGCTACATTGACTTGCATAAGTAATCACCCCCGTGAACCTGTCCACATTATGTAGTGTTACAACCTTGGGGGGTAAAAATTATTTACAAGCAAAAAAAGATATGACTGTGAAACCCTTAAATTAGTTCAGAAGTCTTGTGATTAGTTAAATAGAGTCTACCTGTGTGCAATTAAAGTGTCACATGATTGTGATATAAATACACTTGTTTCTGCAAGTAAAGAGAGAGGCAGAGTTCAAGATGGGTGAATACTTATGCAGGTCACTGTGCTTACTAAATACTAGCGATTAATAGATAGGAATGATACTTTGCAGTACTCACTACTCACCCTCTTTCTCACGGTACACACTCAGACTCACAGATTTATTCTGTATTCTCAGAAGAGTCTGGATTCATTATTCATATGTGTGGTGTGTGTTAGAAGGAAGCAGGACTCGCAGAAGGGCCTTTCCTTAACAGCTAAACCCATTTCCAAGGAGTGACTCATTGATATTCTGTCAGAAGCCAAAACATCCTGTTACATCAGTGTCTTAAACTATTTTTTTTTCCTGATGAAATTGTATTGTTGCTGATCTTTTCATGAACTTTTATTTTGTTGATGATGCCACTTTCCCTTCGTGATAGCCAGTTTTTCTTTTGTGCTGGGTATTAAAATGCTATGCATCTGGCACAAAATCCGGCATTGTACAAAACAGCATCTGTGTGTGAGTGAACCCTTTTATTTTCTTTTTGTTACCCAGAAATTTAAGCACAATATGAATGATCGGGCTATGCGGCCTCACTCTGAGCCAGAAAAACATTATAAGGGTTACACGGGCTATGTTTTCATGAATATGGCACACACACAAAAAACAAATTATAAGATAAGTGCCAACCCTAACCCTGAGTGAGGACTCATCTGCACAGTCTCATAAATTTATTCATAAAAAAAAATCAAGTCGACTTTAAAGGGATGATGCTGTTAAATAATTCATAGGCTTAACAGACTTAAGTGCTGTTCAGAAGTTATGCAATTGTTACATACACCAATCAGCCATAACATTAAAACCACCTGCCTAATATTGTGTACGCCCCCCTTGTGCCTCCAAAACAGCTCTGACTCGTCAAGGCATGGACTCCTCAAGACCTCTGGAGGTGTGCTGTGGTATCTGCACCAAGATGTTAACAGCAGATCCTTTAAGTCCTGTAAGTTGTGAGCCTCCATGGACTGGACTTGTTTGTCCAGCACATCGCACAGGCGCTCGATCGGATTGAGATCTGGGGAATTTGGAGGCCGAGTCAACACCTTGAACTCTTTGTCATGTTCCTCAAACCATTCTTGAAAAGTTTTTGCAGTGTGGCAGGGTGCATTATTCTGCTGAAAGAGACCACTGCCATTAGGGAATACCGGTGCCATGAAGTGGTGTACATGGTCTTCAACAAGACCAGGTAGGTAGGTGGGACGGGTCAAAAAAACATCCACATGATATCCCCTGTTGCCTGTTTACAGGTTGTCCTACCTTGGACCACTTTCGGTAGGTACTAACAACTGCATACCGGGAACACCCCACAAGACCTGTCGTATTGGAGATGCTCTGACTGAGTTATCTAGCCATCACAATTTGGCACTTGTCAAAGTCGCTCAGATCCTTACACTTGCCCATTTTTCTTGCTTCCAACATATCACCTTTGAGAACTGACTGTTCACTCACTGCCTAATATATCCCACCCCTTGACAGGTTCCAATATAATGAAATAATCAACGTCATTCACGTCACCGCTTAGTGGTTTTAATGTTATGGCTGATCGATGTATATAACAATTTCATAAACTCAATTTAGTATCCTGTGGCACCATTACATCGTGCCCACATTTAACTGTCAGTGCATGATATAAAAACTGCAGTGCGAAATAATAGGGTGTGCCGGATCAAGCGGTATTCATGTGCTTCTATTTGTTTAATTGTTTTTAGATTTATTTATTTCAATGCTGGCCATCTTCTCATTCACACATTCGTCTTTTTATTTTTGAAATTCTCTCGTATGGTGCATTGTATTACATTTGAGAACAATAACAACAACAACAAAAACACTATTTCCATCTTCGGTCTGCATTTTCTACCCCAAAAAAATGTTTAAAAGTGAGGTCCTCGCTTAGCATTCTTCACAACCTCGCTTAGCATTCTTCACAACCAGAAAGGCAGAAAAATAAATATTTAAGTTGTATAAATATTGATGTTACAGAGAGAGAGAGAGAGAGAGAGAGAGAGAGAGAGAGAGAGAGAGAGAGCGCATGTCCCTCTCTCTCGCTCTCTCTCTCTCCTTGTGTTTGTCATTTTTGGCAAGGTCATTCTCCCTGTGCAGCCACCATGTGTCTGACCTGGAGATTTGTGGCTCTTCTTGTGTGTCTTTGCAAACATACACATACAAAGAGCTGTAGTCTATAACACACACACACACACACACACACACACACACACACACGGCACCAGGGCTTCTTTTAATCAAGCCCGATGTGTGACACCGCATGAATTAGGTGGATCGGCAAGTGTGTTTGTGTGTGTGTGTGTGTGTGTGTGTGTGTGAGGAAAACGGTGGGGAATTTTTTTCAAAAATGTCTTCTTTAAGGATGGAATGCACCCAATCTCTCTCTTCCTCTCCCACTCTTTCTTCCTCTCTCTCTCCCTCTCCCCCTCTCTCTCCATCTCTCTCTCTCCCACTCTATCTCCCCCTCTCTCTCTCTCATTTTCTCTCTCCCTCTCTCTCCCCCCCCCCTCTCTCTCTCCCTCTCCCCCCCTCTCTCTCCCTCTCCCCCCCCTCTCACTTTCTCTCTCTTGCTCTCTCGATCTCTCTTTCTCTCTCTCACTCTCCCTCTCTCCCTCTGTGTAATTTATGTACGTCTGTGTTAGATGTGAAAATAACACCCTCATCAGTGCTGCTGTAAATCTGATTATATTTACAGCTTTAGACTTCAGCAGCTGTGATCTCCCACATGTTCCAGGAACGATGCGACATTACTTAAGTAGAAGCGTCCTAGATATAGGGCTATTCTATAGAATCTACAGCACCAGCATTTCCCTTAAAGTCTGAAATAAACAGTCAGGGGATAGAAAATATGGACTTATATACAGTACCTTAACTTGGACGCCTTTTTTCTTTTTTTGCTATAAAATGTAATACATTATTGTCAATATATTGCGTCACGAATATTCCCAATTGTACATATCACATCAATCACTGCAAATTCGGTTTATTTAAAACAACATGGCTTCCGCCCTTATTATCCAGCTGCTTATAAAATAGCACTTGATGCAGCGCATCATATTATTTTTTGCTAGTTTTTCACCAACAGCTACCTCACCTCTGAATACAGATCTTAGTCTTTAAAGTATGATGATTCCTCGCATCTTACTCTTGATTCGCATGGCAGCTTTTTGGATCCTCAAATAACACACTGTAGTTTTTCCTTGACTGGAGCGAACTATGGAAAGTTAGATTGGACTCGTTGACTCTGTAATGGCTGTGAAAACACTAGACTAGTGTTGCCTGTGGGAGGGTGATTCTTACTGTCCGAGTCTTTTTGATGATGCAGTTGATCTTTTCATCCCACTTGAGGTTATCTGCTACTGTGGGGCCTTTCAAAAGCCTTTTGCCTAGTTAGAGACATGTTTTTTTTTGTTTTGTTTTGGGTTTTTTTTTTTTTTTATATATAAGTGGCGAATTAAAGGTGTGTTAGACAATATATGTCACAATTTGTTAAGATTATTTGTCTGCTAGCTGAGTAAGATTTTAATGATTTTTATTTATCACCATTCCAACCAAGGTATACCAATTTACAACACTATATACACGCAGAACGTAGCTCAAACTGACAGAATAACATGTATCTGCTTGAATTGTTATGTAAAGCTGGTTATTCAAATAATTTAAAGCTTTGTACAGATTGCATTTACAGACCTGTCCAGTAGCATCATTAAATCTGTGTTTTTTTTATTTTTTATGCAGTATTTTTTGTGCTCACAAGAGAATTATCTGGCTGTGCTGGGCGCTTTCAGATTTCAGCCGTTTGGTGGGTTTTTTTTCTTTCCAAACAGAATGAGATGAAGTTGGAGTGAACGGATATTGTGGTGTGTTGATTACGTGACTGACAGGAGGCCCAGTCTGTACTATACTAACAGTTTTCCAAACGGATTTTTTAAGCCACATAATACACTGAGGGTATGGCTTAAACTATTGTTTTTGATCATGTTCTTTATTTTCTCTATTTTCCAGGTAATTTGGGTAAGAAAACATTAAAAAAAATCACCTATTGAACCTTTAAATACACACTCACTTCTGATTACTGGAGTGTTTCAGTAAAAAAAAGACCTTTACGTTTAAAACTATAAGGAAAAAATAACAGACTTAGCAAAAAAATATTCCTAAAATGAGGTGCATTTACTGTGGATAAATCCGCTTTGATTAACACGGTCCATAATTCAGTAATATATAATTCTGGCTGCCGAGTTCCTCAGAGCTGACTGCTTTCTAAGCTTCTGGTCTGATTTTAATGATCAGTCAACTTCAGTCTTTACTCAAGTCTTCTCACTTTATCTCTTCATCTTTTTTTTTCCTTCCGATTCACCTGTGTTTTTTTTTTTTTCCGATAGACTTTTATTTTTTTTCTTCTTCTGGCAGCCGTATTCGGATCCCCCTCTGGGTCCTACTCCGAAGTCGTCCATATTTAATCACATCGTGGGTCTCACCAGACCTGCTCCCATGTTTTCTACATATTTGGGGATATTTATAAAACAGAAAAATGACTCTAATGGGAAGCTTCTTCTCTGGAACTCGAGGCATTCCTGCCAGGAAGCGTTTCACAGACGAACCGAAGAGGGAGAGCTAATTAAAATGCAATAAGGGCACAATTTGTTTTGTTGGCAGGGATTTCTGGAGCAATCAGAAGCGAAACGCGCTCCACATGCACACGCTGATTGAGTTTTCGTTTAAAAGTCATCACTAATGCAGTCGAACTTTGTAAATGCGAGTCGGAGATATGTAGTAACGGTGCATTATCGGACTTGTAGAACACCATTAAGCGTATTCAGATCCTTTTTTTATTTATAATTAAAATAGTTATACTCCCTTCCCCTGCCCCTCCTCCCACCAAATATATTAATTAGTCAAATTGGCAAATGTCTTTGATAGTTCTGTAGATAATACAAGGAAAAAACAAGTATTTTATCTTTTCTTGATAAGGGTGACTCAGACTAAGTGAAGTTTGTTCAACAGTGGCAGCTGAGACTAAATCATGTTTGTTTCTCATTAATTGATGTTTGTCTTCTTCCAGCTCAAGCTGTCAGCTTGCATGTGTGTTTTATATATATATATATATATATATATATATATATATATATATATATATATTGCGTTAATATATTAAAAGGGTCATGACGTTTTAATTTATTTTATTTGATCATCTTCCCTGAGATGTAATTAAAATATTAGTAAATTTTTTTGCAGAAAAAAAACCCCTGTCTCCCACCCTATCTCTGACCCTCTGTTGTTGTGTCCTTTACCTTTAAGACTTCAATGTAACCACCCAGTACTATGATTAGCTGACATCTTTGCCTATGAATTAATTATCAAAACCCCCTGCCATATCACGTGCGGAACTGTTTTCAGCAACTGAGCGCCAGTGGGCGGGGCCAACGGTGCAATGAGGTGTCGATGTCTTCCTGTAGTGGCATTCATATGCAAATGTTTTTGCCCATGTGACATCACAAATCCCGCCATATCCGAACAAGCCGGTTTATTTATTTATTTATTTATTTATTTATTTATTGTACTGAGTAGGATGTATTAAGCTACGAAATTTGCAGGATGTTTTAATGGTACAGTGACCTCTTGTATGTCAAATGATCAAGAAAATTTTGATTTTTCATGTCATGAACCCCTTTAATATATCAAAAGAAAAAGCAATTTGGGAAGGTCCTGCATTTAATGAATGAATAATTAGACCACACAACATTAAAAAAACAACAACAAAAAAAACAGACTCTACATACCTAACTTGTATCTCTCCTTTCCTATTAGTTTCATAATACTTTCTGAATAATTTATGGTTAGTAAATAATATGCTTTAAGATAAATAATTGAATAATAAGCTGAGGCTGTATGAGGTTAATTGATTCACTTTCTTGTGAGAGTGAGAGACGGAGAGAAAAAAAGAGAGGCTGGTACAGTAAGAGAATGACTGTTTATAATGGTGGATATTAAAAGTCTTGGTCACCTTAACAAAAGCATTTCAGAGAACAATTTGTGTTCATTTTTAACAAATTAACTTTGCACAAAATTTATTTGCTCATGCACCACGAGATTGCTCATGTAAACTACGATTGGAAAGAGAGAACCAGAACTATAATCAAGCTGATGTCTATATTCTGTTATGTCAAAAGATTCATATCTTTGATTTTAAATAAAAAAAAACTGTAATCCCGATAATATTTCCCATTTTTTACAAAATGTACCTGTAATCTGATTACTTTGGTTTTTTTTTTTTAACGTAACTGTAACAGATTAGTTACCAGTTTTTTTGTATTCTGATTACGTAATCCCGGTACATGTATTCCGTTACTCCCCAAGCCTGCTAACAACGATCAAAATTCAAATTAAAAATGGTTTAACAATTTTTAGAGGAAAAAAAGAAAGAAAAAACTCTTACATTCACCTGGTTGCATAAGTGTACACACCCCTTTATTAATACTTTCTTTTACATAAAGAACCTTTTGCTTGGAATACAGCACTTTGTATACCAACTTGATTTGCCAATTTTATTCCACTGTTCCGTGCAAAAATGCTCCTGAGCAATCAAATTGCGAGGAGATCTCCTGTGCATTGCTCTCTTCAAGTCACAAATTTTTGATAGGATTTAGATCTGAGATTTGACTGGGCCATTCTAAACCATTGATCTTCTTCTTCTGAAGCCATTCCTTTGCTGACTTGGATTTGTGCTATCATGAAAGGTGAAATGTTTCTTCAGTTGTCTAACAGAGGCCTGGAGGTTTTGTGTCAAAATACATTGGTATATGGAGCTGTCTATGATTCCCTCTATCTTGACTAGAGCATGAGTCCCAGCTGAAGAGAAACAGCCCCATAGCTTGATTCCGCTGCCACCGTGCTTCACTGTGCCAAACATATCTTTTAGACTTATTCCCAAAATGTTCTACTTTGGTCTCATCAGACCATAACACATTTTGTAAATGGATTAAAAGTTTGATGTGGCATTCATTAATAAATTATAAGCTATGTTGTCTTAGTTGGCAAATTGCTGTGGTATAAGGGGACTTCTGGATACGTTGTTATAGGAAAACAACCAGTGGTAGCTGTAGCTTTGCTTTGCATTGCTCCATATCACACCACCTACTTGTCCAATTTTCCCATTTTCATAGATTTACTTTAAAAATAGGACATAGGAAAAACAGTCAACATATATCATAATAATCACAATTGTGTTCATTACTTAGCTAAGATTAGCTGAGTTTCTACGACTAAAACTTTCTATCTCAGATATAATTGGTCCAAAGTGTTAAGTTTATTTATCCACAGTCTGTCACATATGATTATTTATTTATTTATTTATTTATTTATTCATTTTACAGACGTACTGAGGACTAAGATCTCTGTTTTAAAGAAAATTTGAAGAAAAAAAAAAAACATGACCTTTTATAAAGCAAGTAAAATCGATCGGTCTTCTAAGATTATACTAAGGTTAAAACGGATTTGCCTGTAAAAAGACATTTAAAAGGCAGATGCAGCAGTCCGGGACCTTCAGTGTCAGTGCATGTTGAAGTGTTTCAAGAACACATGGTGTGAAAACACCACAAAATCAAACCTACCATGTGTAGGTATTGTTCCCTTTTTATAAACATTGTCACTGCGAAAAAGACGCATACGTTCAGCAATATGTTGATATGTTCGCTGTATAAATAAAAGCGTAAGATCATTTTTATTCTGAATAAAAAGAGCATGTAAGGCATTCTAGCATGGGTGGCTAGCACCAAATAACAGTAAAGCTGGTGTTAACAACTGGTAAAACAGCAGATTGTCTGAAAGATGTTAATGAGTGCTAGGACTAGCAGCCTTAAGATAGCTCATGACTTCAGCTTATGAATAACATGAAGCATGCATACTGTGAAGGAATGTGTTCAAACACTTTCTGTGTTTCACCTCGAATGCAGCGAGGAAAGATTTGGCTTATGTCATTAGTGTAGCAGAATGAAGAATCAATAGACAAATGAATAATGGTGTTAGCATTAGTGGTAGCTTTAGCATAAAGGAGGCATGGATTTTTATCTTTACAAAGAGAATAATCTCTTTGTAAGACTTTGAGCAAATGGATATAATGAAAATAATGTACAAGTACTAATTCTGCCTCGAACCCTTTTATCGTTTCACTGCCATTTGTACTGAATGTGAAACCTAGTTTCAGAAATACATTAAAATGGATTGATGGGTCAGTATTTATTTATTTATTTATTTTGCAACATGGACCACCTTTAACAGGAAGGAGCAATTTGACGGATTCCTACTGCAGAAGACCAATGGCAGATTGATGTATAACCTGCAGAGAAAAATTGGTGTGAAAATAGTATTACAACAAATGAAGTCGGTGTATTATATGGTTAGGTAGAAACGCTACTTTGGTAATGAAAGAAATTATTGGTGAGCCTCAGAAATGGTTTCCAAACCAGTGACTACATGTTGACTTTAAACTAGCAGCTAGGAAGATTGTCGTACATTCTCACATTCTCACCTATGGTGAGGGAAGTGGTGCAAATTTGACAAGCTGTCATGTGAAAAGGGCTAGGGTTAGCTTGTATACCTTTTCTTATGGCTTTCATATGAAATTGGATGAATCCAACCACACAGGCCTCATTTGTTCATTAGTTAGTAGTATGACTTCACAACATTTTAAGTTGAAGAGACAGTTCATGAGAAGAGCATCTGAAACCGAATCATTATGTCTATGTAGCTCTGGATCTGGGTAGATAAATGTATGCTTTAATCACGCTGACACCATTTTGACATTGGCCCCCATCATGGGGGTCTGGAGTTAACTATACTGCAATAATAATTCTATAAGTCATAATTTCAAGATTTTTTTTTTAGATTATACTGAGGTACAGAGCTAAATTTTGATAAATCTCCTCATTATTAAAACTTAGTATATGGTAATGTTTAGTAAAGGGCAGGTAAAGTAAACTTAGTAAAAGCTAAGTGAAGGACTTAATACTTACCCTTCGGTTTGACGTCAGTTTGCACATAATTGCACTTTTAGGCTGCATGAAATTAAACTGTGGCTGTTAAATTAACCTTTTTGCATATACTCCGTCCTGTAGTTTTGCAGCTTACGGTAGAAATGCCTGCATAAACCTGCCTGCAAGTAGTTGTTTTTGTGTTATCAAGTTTGCACATGTTCTACACAACAAAATCTTTAGCCAGAGTGTGAAAGTGTGATGTGATAGTGTGATCGCATTCATTAATATTCCTTTGTTAGCACAAGTAAAATGGTCAACTCTGTTGACAACTTCACAGGTCTGTGTATGTGTTTCAGCTTGTTTTACAGGTATCTTTAGTCCTGTTGCTCTTCTTCACAGTGCAATTATAGCTTATGTATTCATGAATGAAAGGCATTTCTTTTCAAAGTGTTACTTCTTTTTCTTTTATCTAGAACATTCACCATATCCTGTTCTCCTTTCCTTTTGTCCATGGGGAAATTGTATTGGACCGTAATTGCTACCTGATTAATAATTGCTTCCGATTGAAAGTACAAGCTGTGGAAGAAGTTGCGTTCTTCACCCGAGTGCTAGTTCAGTTTAATGTTTTTGCCAGTGAGGCCTGTCAGCATTGCGATAAGACATAGCTTGTTAATTACATGCAATTATTAACGTAGGAGAAGGAGGACTGACTAGAGCAAAGCCATAATACCACATGATGCGAGCATCTGGCATTGCTCCAATGCTCCTTGCAGTAACTGAATGCTAATTTGGCTCGTTTTAACTTGAAGGTCGACTGATTCTTTTGTGGAATTGACCTGGGATTACAGGTCTCCAGTCCAAAAAAAAATAAAAATGTGCAAACAAAGTTAGTGCATTTTACTGATGATCCCATTATTTACCATGATTTACTTTCAAGATCCATAGTTGCATAACTATTATAATTATTGTTATACTAGAGTTGAGTGCAAACATTTGCATATCTCTAGAACAAAATGAACACGACCTAACTAAGCTGCATTAAAAAAAAAATACTGAAATGAAACATTTATACATATAGAACAATTTACTATAAAGAGCAATAAATACAAACAACTAAACTAATTGCATGTCTTGTGTGACTCTACTTTGTCTTTAAAACTGGGTCAGTTTTGCTTCAAGAAATTGGGTGGTAATTCTTCCTGCAGGGTCCAAGCACCATTTCCAAATAGCACCCCCAGTGTCTAATTCTTGCCCAGCTACATATAAGACTAAAGAGATGATAGAAGAATATACAGATCCAATCCAAGTTTTGTAGCTCAAAGATAACACTGTTATTTCTGCTGAAAACTGATTGCCTGATGGTTATCTTTAGAAATCCATGTAAAGATTGACACACCAAAACAGTGTACCAAATTTAAGCCCAATTGAACTTACGATTACTGAGAAACAGCTATTTGAACATAATGCCCCCTGTAAACTACTTACTGACTAAATATCATGGCTCTGCGACATATGCTACTTAGTGATTGACTCCCTAAAATACTGACAAAAACAGCAGGGTTCCAGTATCTCTGGTGCTTAGACCTCTAAGAAAACAGGACTAACATATTCTTGTGTTTTGGCTTCATATAAACAAACCTACTTAAGGCTCTTAAGCTCCCAAGACCCCGCCTTACATTTTGTATTAGTTTCACTGAAGCTACTAAATAATTTATTTATAAATTACTGAATAATATGCTTTGAGATGAACTGAAAAACTGAGACTTGATGGAAGTAACAGTTCATAGAAATGTTAATAACCCTCAGGTCAAGTGATATTAGCAATGGCTCAGCAAAGCAAATTATTAATATGTGATCTGAGATGGGATTCAGGGTTTTCAGAGCGGAATGGCCTTAATGTGAAGTGTAACCCTTTTACCCGTCTTTATTCTGAAAGTAAGCTTGCATGTCTACTAACAGAAATCCGACCCCCCGTAGTGTATCTAATGATATAGAAGACAATTAAAAAGCATGTGACCCTTAGAGGCAAAGTTGAAAATGGGGATCAGATATCACGATGAGGAGGGATCTGAGTTCACAGAGTAGTTTAGAGAACTTGGCGGCGAGTTTCCCTTTCTTTGCAATAGCCTCACAGCTGTGTGTGTGTGTGTGTGTGTGGGGGGGGGGGGGGGGGGGGACTTTTTTGATTCATAAGAAAATGCAGCACAAGTGGGGAAAATGGAACAAAATGGGATTACGGGAGTGAAAAAAGTCAATGAAATAAGTGTTTTCTGAATATATCCACATTGAAAAAAAGCAGTGATTTGTGGGGTCCCTCATTGTCCAGTTCTCGCCAAGGTAGACAGAACCCTGGCGGCATTTTATTTTAAATAACCTATCTATCATTAGAAATCCACTTACAGCTCAGCACAGCCATGAACTACAAAAAAATTCAGCCTGATTGGACTTACAGTTCCAGAGAAACTGCAATTTAAACACAACCCTGTGCTTTATAAACTAGTTACTGACAAAGTTTCATGCCTCTGTACCTTACGGGGCTTTTACATTGGCAGTTTAGTCCAAAACAGAGCACATTTTGCAGGAAAAATTGGTGATGTGAAAGCTGTCATGCGGACCGAGATGCGCACCAAAATAATAATAATAAAAAAATTTGCCGAGTCGTGTTGTGTTCTATATGAACGTTTTGTGATGACAAGATGAACGCAAATGCACCAAGGTTCGAAACAATGAAGTGAGTCTGAAACCAGACAAACGCAACGGGAGGCACCAGATACAATCGCACTGAGATTCGGACCTCAGCAAATGTGCCTCACACTGGCAGTTAAGTCTGAAACAGAGCACGGTTAGCATGAAAAATTGGTAATGTGGAAGCTGTCATGCGGACCATAGCAAACGTGCCAAATGTGAAAACCACCTTACGGTTCGGCCACTTTTTGCTTGGCCCCCTAAAGACCCTAGCAAAAACAGCAAGGTTCCAGCATCTCTGGTGTTCGTACCCCTGAACAACATGCCTTACACATAACTGCTGTTCTCATATTACAGCTTTATTTTGGCAAACATTCTTAACGGTTCCTGAGAAACTACTATTTGAGCATAACCTTGCCCCCTATAAATTTCCTAGTGACCAAGTTTCATGTCATAACACCTCCTCCACTTCCCACCCAAGAAAGGACTATTTCGAAATGGTTTCAAAGGCAAAGCAACAAGCTTGGATTACAACCATTTTTGGTTTGCCCTGCAAATTTTAAGGTGGAGAAAAAAACGAACAAAAAAACAAAACAAAACCCATTAAGACTAAGAGAGTAAGCTGTTGTAAACTGAGCTAGGGTATTAGAGTTGCGCCTGGAGGAGAGAAGAGATTTGTAAAGCAGGACAGAAAATTGATACACAAGCTGGCGTAAGTCATTTTGCTTCTCCCTCCGGTTGGGTGGATAATGGTTGTGATTTGTTTATGGATGGTAAAAGTATGTGAGCTTGCCAGACAGCCCACATTACAAGCACTTAAACTAGCGGAAATCTCCACAAATTGCAAATTACGTACCTGTCTTTCCTCTAACAACATGAATCTTTTAACCGAAACATTATTTTTTTTTAAAAAGTCTGTGCAGCTGATTTGCGCATGGCAGCTTTGCTAGTGGTAGCTTTTCATCATTAAAATATCCATATTTAAATCTCTCATGCAGTGAAGTGTGAAGTGGAGATTGAGGGAGGACAGGGAGAAAGTGGAGTTTTCAGCCGATCGCCGGCTGCCGCAGTGTTTAATTTTGCCCTTCTATTGAGGCCCTTCAGCAATCTCTTTCAGTAGCTTAACTAAGACCCTGCGCCCACTGGAGATAATCTGTACCGCTCTGATTCTCTCTCAAATTCAGATCAGGAATAGAGTGACGGCGGGGATGAAAGAGGTATATTCGCCTTTTCTCACCGCATCTCAAGGAAACATTACACAGGGAAGTCTAACAATCATATTAAGGTAATACACATGAATATTTTGTTAACCTTCTTGGAGTGTTTCTTTATCCTCCTTCTCTCTGTCATTTACCGAGTAGGGTTGGGTTATGCAGTATTCATAAGCTCAGCTCATCAAGTGAGCCAAACCGAACAGAAAGCCTCTTTCTTACTGCGGTTCTACATAGAATCAAACTAACGGTTCAAGGTATTTCTTGAAGACTGCTACTGGCTGTTCTGATGTGTTTTTTGGCCTTGATAGCACTACAGATCATCGACATATTTTCTGCTATACGTCTTGAATACTTAAGTTCTGAGCACCTATATAAAATCAAAACAAGAAACATCCAAGGTTTCATTCTTTCCTCTCAGCCAGTTTTCCCAAGAGAAGCTCCGGAAAAGCTCCATCTTACAGAAAGAATTCTGAATACGTTGCTGTAAATCAGATCGTGGTTTAATGGTTCATTCAAGGTTACTGTGTGAGTGTGAAACCGAAATCCTTTGTATTGTCACAATTGTAGTATTGTTTGAGTGGAAAAAGTGGAAAAGGAACTTTCGAATGTTTTCGTCTCTTGAATTGTCATTTTTGTCGTCTTATACAGTGGGGTCCAGAAGTCGCACTGAAAATCTGGGATTTTTTTTTTCTCATTTAAAATTGGAAATTAAATGGGAAAAAAAAAAAAAAAAAAAACGGAAAAAAGATGTAATTGCGAGTTTATATCTCAGAATTGCGACTTTATTTCGCACAGCTGCGAATCTTGGAATTTTTTCCTCACGATTTTGAGTTAACATCTCACAGATCTGACTTTTTTTTTATTCTTCACAGTTTAAGCATCCACTTGACACAGTACCTGAAATGTGACGGTAACTTCAGGTAACGAGTGCACGCTGGTATCTTGATTTCCGTGTCTTGGCTAGCTGATGAGTGTTGTTCTTACATAGCCTATTTATAGAGAGTGACTGATGCTTTGTCTGTGCATTCTTAGCAGCTTACTAAATGTCGAGTGGATGTCTAAATTGTGAGAAAAAACATCAGAATTGTGAGATGTAAACTCGCTTGTAATTGGCAGAAATAAAGTCAAAATTAAGAAATTTAAACTCGCGAAATAAACTCATGCCTAATCTCTTCTATTGAAGCATGTGTTCAGACGACACTCGGGTGGGTTTGATCTAAAATTGATCACGCCAGCTCGAGTGAACGCTGTCATTAAAGGAAAAAGGGGACGTACCGAATATTAAGAAACTCTGACATTCATGTACATATTGCAAAGATACCACTTTTCACTCAAGTTATTGTCAATAATATAATTTCTAATGAAAATTGTTTTATTAGATTAGAAAAGAATGCAAAATAGAAGCATTTTCACTAGTCGTCTTAGACCTTTGGACCCCACTGTATATTTCGGCACGTGGCAACTTTTGGGCATTTGACTGGCAGATGCAGTCTTGAGCTTTAATACAGAGCTGTCAGTTCTTACCACCCCAAACCCTTTTTTTCACATCAGAGTCTGACAAGAGAAAATGTCTTTTTGTTATTACTGAAGCCTTTTATTACTCTCTCTCTGTGTGTGTTTGTGTGTGTGTGTGTGCGAGAGAGAGAGAGAGAGAGAGAGAGAGAGAGAGAGAAAGAGGAAGTATCTCCAACAGAAGGTCTCATTGGGTCTTGTAACCATGGTAACACATAGATAAAGTGCGACAAACACACTTCACCTTGTCACCACCAGAGAGAGAAAGACAGAGAGTGAGACAGATCAGAAGAAGTAACTCTTGTTCTTCGACATAATACTGACATAATACCCATACACAAAAAGAAATGAATCACGTGTAAAGCACCACGCGTGAAAGTAAATGAATCATTTGTCAGTTTCACATGTGAATCATGTGATGTGACTTTTCTATAAGTGCACTGATTGCATAGGCACACACATTCGGATTTTTCTTTCTGAACAGAATCTGTTTCTGATTTTTGTTTTAAAATAATCATATTATTGATTATGACAATTCAGGAAAATGACGTCCTCTATCCCTGTGTTATGACGAATTGCTGCCGACATTAAACAGTTAAACTTTGATTACTATTAATTGCACGTCATTCATTATTTCATTAAGGTCCGTGCTCCAAATTAGTGGGTTGATGTCAAAGCAAATCTCACTTGGAATAATTAATGTCATTTTGTGTCCTTCACAAACAAACCTGGCTTTATGGGATCAAGTGGGCCGGGATTAAAATAGAACCAATTGTATTTTTAAAAAAGAAGTACATCTTAAGTTGTCATTGGGAGCTCTGGTGCACTATATGACCTAATTCTGCCTTTCTCTTTCTCTTCGTCTCTCTAAGCAGATGTCCCTCTAGAGTCCAGACCCTTTCTACCACTTCTTTGTGGTCGTTTCATCCCAGTGCATTAACATTGGAGTAGAAAGTGGAGTAATGAAAGATATACACATGAAGTTAGTGTCCATTGTGGCAATGTTTCCAGTAAAAGGTTAAGAAGCTCACTGAAAAATTCATTAACTACTGTTCATCTCCTGTCTTCATGACATACCGCATAAAACATGGACATGGCGTGTGAGTAGGAATCATCACATTTCAGTTCGGGTTCATAGACTCTTGTGCATGTTGTGGTAAGACATGAGGGGAAATGTTGGTTAAACTACTGTGGGTGTGTGCTTAACAATGCATAGAGTCGCTTGCTCTTTCTGAATGTGTCTGCAGTAGAAAGTGGACAGACATCAGATATACGCACTAGTCTCAATGGCCGGAGTCACACTGCTTGTTCATATTCTGCACCATTTATCGGCCATCACCTGATACATAAATTCCTTGTCATCCACTCAAGTATAATTCATTTGCCTACCTATAAATGTCTTAATGCGTAAAAAGTATACTAGCCAAACATAATAGCCCGGGTTATTATTGTTTTTCTCAGTATTATGTGTCAAAATAAGAATAAAATAAATACAGCTGCAAGCAGCAATTAAGGAGCCAAGCACCACCTGTTAACAACAGAGGAAAATCAGAAGGCATTGGACCACCAGGGCTTGTTCCCAAGGTGAGATACTTAATTTGAAGGCAAAAACGTCAAGCTGTTGATATTATAGTCTTCCTGTTTTCAATCGCCGTATCAAGTTGCAAACAAACTCAAAGCTTCTTTGTTTACATCAGGCCATGTAGCTAAATTGAGTTTTGTTCAAGCTGGTCTCACGATGCTGTGATCCAGATTTCCTGATTATTGAACTAAATTTGTAAGAGGAGACAAAAAAATTTCTTTAATGCTAACTGTTTTAGAAAAAATGGCAGAAAATCTCAAATTTTCTCTAAATCCAATAGTTTCTGCGTTGCCGTAATGATGTTTTACGACACTGCGTTGTAGTTTTTATTGCAAATGTATATGGAAATTTACTCTATTGATGGTGGTAGATTGCTTGAAGGATGTACAACAACATACAAATTGTTGTGTAGGCAGTACCACATGTTTTAAGGGCTGCCATAGACACCCATGTCAAAGTAACTACCCACCTTCAGTGCTTGGCCCCCTAATAATAATAATAATAATAATAATAATAATAATAATAATAATAATAATAATAATAATAGTCTCTAATTCAATTGTTGTATTGATTTGTCGAGTGTAGAATTTTGGGATAGACTTGAATTGTTAGTGGGGCTGAAAGAAGTCAGTGGGGTCAGACTGAGTCACACGCTGTCTCTGTCTGTCTTTCATTCTCTCTGTACATGTCCTTCTTTCTTGAAAAGAATGACTCACACAGATGAAGGACATTTTTCTTGCTTTAGTTCAGCCCATTCCAACCTCTATCTGATGTCTGAATGTGTAATGTGAGGCATACAGAGGGCTGAGCTTACATGCTCAATAAGATTTTATAATAAAAATATTGATTATTTAGTCTATGTTATGTAGCACACTGTAGCACAGACTATGATACTTCCTTTAGAAGAAAATGCATTTCATTGAAAATGGCAGAGAATAGTACACAGAGAGAGAGAGAGAGAGAGAGAGAGAGAGAGAGAGAGAGAGAGAGAGAGCAGTCTTTTGAGGTAAAATCTGAACATTTTACATTAGACTCTTGACATAACTTGTGTTTTAGCACTTGTGTTTCAGTTTTCTAATATATGCTGGCCGTTATTTTATTTTTTTATTTGATTGGACATAATTAAACAAATCTAGGCAGGTAAGACCTTCTCCCAATGATCAAGACCATGGGTTCATTGGTCACTGATATATAGTTGTGAAAAAAGGGAGTGACCAGTTTTTTTAAAAAAACACCAACATTTAAAATACCATCACCTTGGTCAGCTTGTCTTATAAATGCAGGTAATATTAATATCTTGTTTTTTTTTAATCTAGTGATCTGTTATTTAATTAAGCCTAGTTAAGCGTTATATAGTAGTATTAGTTGATGTAAAAAAATGTTCTTGGTATTTTCTATAAAATAATCTAGCTATATGTCACTTAATGGAGGCTGAGACGGAAGCACGTGCAGGTATGGCAGTTTAATCAAACAATCAGAAGTCCAAAGGATCAGGCAGAAATCAAAGTACATGGCAGGCTAGGCGTCAAACAATCAGGCAACCAGGCAAAACTAGGCAGGGCAGAGAATCGAGGTCAACAGAGTAAACAAAGTCAATAACCAGAAAAGCAAACACGATATAAGGCTTAGAAATGCGCCAGAGACTAAGCAACTGAGCGCAATACTTCGCAAAGTTATAGTCTCTTTATACTATGGTTGTGAGTGCTGTGAATTGGATGCAGGTGTGCGTGATTACACTGAATGTGAGTGTTCTGGGAATCGCAGTCCATGGCGGCCATGTTTGTAGGCCGCAGTACAGGATGGGAAATGTAGTCACTGGTTTGCTGTGATATGACACTATCAATCAATGAATTAAATATATCAATGCATTCATCGATGATCAAAATAAACGAGGGTAATTGGAGTCTAGAATCCTGATTATAGTTTACCGCATCGTTTATCGAAAAGCATGCTGTCAGATGTAAAGCCTCGAAGCATCACTGGGTATGCAGCCAACATCATCTCATTGTTCTCTGATTACACATGCAGACAGAAAAAAAATATTATCATAAAATCAATTACAGCTTCGTAGTAACTGTATGATGATAATTCATATTGCTACACATCGTTGTTAATGTGTAATTATTGTTGTTCATTGCTGAGCGGGTCTTATTATAGAGGGCGCTTGGCATAGCAAGCTTGTTTTCTGCCATGCGCACACACACGCGCACACACACACACACACACACACACACACACACACACACACACACGCGCACACACACACACACACACACACACACACACACACACGCTTTTAGGAAACATCATAGGAAAAAGAAAAGATTATAGATTATAGTTGCAGTCCGAACACACCTACCCTGAATATGTGGAAGAAGTGAGCCTAAAAGTGCATAAATTGAGAGGATTTTAGTAAATATAATCAGGTTGCATCTGTCTGCAACTCAGTGTCCCTGAAACCTCTTGCTCTAAGGAAGAAAGGGAAACTCAGACAGGTGGAGAGCATGTGGTTGACTCTAAAGGAGGTCATGGAGTGTGTGTTTGTACTGTGTGTAGGTGAAACACTGACATTTAGCTGTTACATGAATAAGGTCTATGAAATCAACTGAAACTGTCTCTCCAGAATAGAATAGAATAGAATAGCATATAGCTTTAATAAGAAAAATATAATATGATATAATAGAAATCAGCTTTATGGCAATTAACTATAACAGAATATTGGGTTAATCGAATAGAATAGAACAGCATATAGTTTTAAATAAAATATAATACTATATAGAAATCAGCTTTAATGGATTAGACTATGAGCATATTGTTTTATTAGAATAGAATAGAATATAGCTTATTAAAATATAATATTATATAATAGAAATCAGCTTTACTGGAATAGACTATAACTGTATTGTTTTATTAGAATAGAATATAACAGAATATAGCTTTAATAAAAATATAATACTATATAATAGAAATCAACTTTATGGCAATAAACTATAACAGAATATTGGGTTATCAGTTTAGAATAGAATGGAATAGAATAGAATAGCATATAGCTTTAAATAAAACACAATACTATATAATAGAAATCAGCTTTAATGGATTAGACTATGACCGTATTGTTTTGTTAGAATATAATAGAATATAGCTTTATCAAAAATATAATACTATATAATAGAAATCAGCTTTACTGCAATAAACTACAACAGAATATTGGTTTAATAGAATAGAATAGATACACCAGCTCCATTGCAATAGAATACAACAAAATAAAATATAATCTTGTACAGCTGCAATATAATACAATAGAAAATAACACAGTTTTATTGCAGTAGAATAGAACAGAATATAGCTCAAATGAAATAAAATAGAGTAGAACATAAACAAGCTGCAGTGCAGTAGAATAGAACAGAACATAAGTCAGCTTTGTTGCAATAATTTGCACACCCTTCTCAGTCTTGCTCCAATGCCGTAATGAACCCCCCCCCCTTTTCTTCTCTGTCTGAAGACGTGATCATATAGACTGTAGGAATTATTCGCATTGCCTTTCAGCAACATTGTGAGTAACATATGGGTTTATGAGATGTGTAAATCATTGCAGTCTGTTTTTATTGACATTTTACACAGCGTCCCAACTTTTTTGGAATTGGGGTTGTAGAATAAATCATACACCAGCTGCATTGCAATCATTATTTCTGCTGTTGCCTACAACAATCGCTACAACTCCAATCCCAAATGACACCCATGATAGATAAAAGTGTGTGTGTGTGTGTGTGTGTGTGTGTGTGTGTGTGTGTGTGTGTGTGTGTGTGTGTGTGTGTGTGTTAATTGTATTCTCTTTGTCTTTATCCAATATATCCACAGTAATATAATCATGTCTGTGCCTCAGTTCTATATCATATAACTTGCACTGTTCATAAATGTTGTTGGGCTACATATACCAGCACTGATGTTCAGGATGTAAACAGATCTGTAAAATAATCCACAGTATACACGAAACAGCGTACTGTACTGTAACTCAGTATGGATGCAATGCTGAGTTTGGTTAAAGTGCTGAAAGTGGGTCATAATGAATATGAAATGTGATGTGTGTGTGTGTGTGTGTGTGTGTGAGAGAGAGAGAGAGAGAGAGAGAGAGAGAGAGAGAGAGAGAGAGAAGATTTTGTAATAAATAAGGATGCAAAAGAAGAGAAGAGAAGGGAGTGGAATTCAAATGTTTTAAATGAATATGTGAAGGTGTAGGTACTCCAGTGCTAAATATACTCTGTATGTACAGGTTGTGAAAACTGTAGATGTTTGTGTTCAAGATTTCAAATCAATCTTGAGTTAGTACAACTCAAGCCTGGCTTGATTTGTAATAATTTAAACACAATTAGCTGTTTGCAGAATAAATCACGGTGTGAGCGGGTAAACATCCATCCATCCATCCATCCATTTTCCGTACCGCGTTTCCCACTTTTCCTACACTGGGTTGCGTGGAAGGATGGAGCCTATCCCAGGGTATAGGCAGGGGGCACCCTGGATGGGGTGCCAACCCATCAAAGCACACATTTGCACACAAACACCCAAACAATTTGCAAACGCCAATCAGCCTACAATGGACTTGGGTAGGAAACCGGAGTACCTGGAGGAAACCCCTGAAGCATGGGGAGAACAAGCAATCTCCTTGCACACAGGGCAAAGATGAGATTCGAACCCCCCACTCCGAAGGCGTGAGGCAAATCTGCTAACCACTAAGCCATCGTGTCCCCCGAGAGGGTAAACAATGCCCGAGAAAGGTTTTCCACCAAGCTATCGGAGGTCACAATAAATTTCTGAAAAGAACTACACCTGGAGACCAGAGTTCAGGATGTTATCAACATGCCTTATTGTATGTATGGAATAAAACACAATGGAGTCTGCTGTTTCCAGAAAATAATCAACCAAATCAAAATCAACCGATCAAAGTGGAAATACACCTGTTTTTTTCCCCCACCCACCTCAAAGTTCTATTTCCTATAACAGCGCATCCTAAAGTGTTTTATTCCTCTTATACCACAGCAGTTTGTTCAGTATTAATCCAAATAATGATGTCATACTATTTATCCGTTCATAGAAGAATTGTAGAAGTTAGTCCCTGTTCTCACTTACGTTATAATAGGTATAAACCGACACTGGAGACTCCTTACATAAGTGATCAATAAACATCACTATATTAACGATTGTACATTTCTCATTGTTAAATTAAATAAACAACACCTTCTTTTTTTTTTGTTCATCTGTTTAATATTAGACTAATTATGTGTGTTTATGTGGCGCATTCCCACTACTGTCAGAAAATGAATCAACACCTTCTGACCAATCAGAATCGAGAATTCAGTTCAATTCATTTACGTGGACTTGTTTAGTTATGAATTGATTGAACATTAGTCAGGAGTAATTTCTTTAACATTTAAACAAGTGTTCGTTCATTCGTGTGTTAATGCAGTAAATAATGCATGTGTTCATTATTTTGTTTATTATTGCTGACATCCATGATTTTTGAAAATATTAATACTGCATTACTAATACAGTAAAAAATGCTAGTTAAGGTAGATTTATCAGACATGTCGTGTGAGAAGTGTAGAGATCGGATATGCATAGTCAGGGGTGGAAAGCACTTGAATAACTGTACTTTATTACTGTACTTAAGCACTATTTAAATCTTCATATTAAGCATTGACCTTACTTATTATAGTAAATACCAATTTTTCTATTTTTCCCCCTATTATTTTTCTACTTGTTCTCACAAAGACTTCCAATCAATTTCACATTGATATCAGTTGAAACTGGAGCTGTGCTAATTGGTCTTTCAGCAAAGTCTTGCACCACCCATTAATCGGTGTAGCACACACCACCTGCGACTGTTTCCTTTTTAATCACACCTGCTTCCAATCAGCAAGATGAGCAGCCATTGCAGCTATGTTCAAACCTTAGTAAGAGTTTCTGAATTGTTCATTTACCAGCAATTCATACAGAATGCCATGTCTCCTTTTCCTCACACATAAAAAAAATATATAATCCATTAATTTTAAAGAAGCATGTTGAGCATGTTGTTTTAAATTTGCTAAATTTATTATCTAGATTTGTTGCTAATGCCAACTTGGCATTCAATCCAACTGGGTTGTGAAACTTTAGTTAAGTAGGTAGTCAAGTTGTAGGTTTGTCTGAGTTAGCAGAGTAAATAAATATTTAAATTAATAACGAGGTTTATTAGAACATCATTGCATGACAGATGAGTATAATGAAGAGAAACATAAAAAGCAGTTAGTCGGATGGGTATCTGCTGAAGTAAATATTGGAGATAATAATAATAATAATAATAATAATAATAATAATAATAATAATAATAATAATTGGAAACAGTAAAATATTAAGAAATTCACTGAAGATGTAAAAGTGTTGTGTGGCTCAGTGGGTGTGTAATTTGCCCTGGTGTTCTGTAAGGAGGAATGATGGCTCAGTTGAGGAAAACATGCCATGTGGCCTGAACAATTCTGTTCTATTCAGTTTCTATCATTTGCATGTCACACTGTGGACATGAATACACGTCTTTCTTTCTTTCTTTTTTTTTTGGTCTTATTTTTCTTTCTTTCTGTCTTGTCTCATCTCTTCTGTGTACCTCATTTTTTTTTCTTTCTGTCTGCTTCTTTCTTTTGGTTTGTCTCTTATTTCTCTCTCATCTTTCTTTCTTGTGAGTCTCTTGTGTGTCTCACCTGTCTGTCTTGTCTAGTCTTTGCTTTCTTTTGGTCGGTCTCTCTTCTTTCTCTTCTTCTTTTTTTCTTTTGGTCTGTCTTCTTTCTGTTGCTCCTCTTTCTTTCTTTGTTTCTTTTGCCTCTTGTCTAGTCTTTGCTTTCTTTCTGGCTGTCTCTCTTCTTTCTTTCTTTTTCTGTCTGTATCCTTTTTCTTTCGGCCTGTCTCTTGTCTTTTTTTTCCCCCGTCTCTCACCTGTCTTTCCTCTGTCTGTCTATTCCATTCCTTTTAATTCAATTTCTCTCTTTCTTCTGAAAAGTGATATTTTTGTCTGCCTTTTTTTACTTTTTCTTCTTTTTGTCTTTTCCTTTTCCCTTTAGTCCTCTTTTTCTTTCTTATTTTCTCCTGTAGTGAGCAAATCATTTTCTTTCTCTATTCCACTCTTCCTTTCTTGAAATAGGCATTTTTTTGACAGTTTTTTCCCCCACTTGAATAAAATGTATGAGTAGCGTACCTGAGTACATTTCAATGTGAATGTTTTTTTTTCTTTAAATTTTATTTATTTTTATCTATATTAAACGCAAGTAGATTATTTGCTCCATCTTTCTACTTTTAATTAAGATTTTGACAGTGTACCCATCCCTATATATTTTTCCACCCCTCTGCATAATACCCTAGTGTGGGCTGTGTTTATTGTGCATATAAAATAGTTTGCAACAGAACTATACTCAGTTAAGCAAATGAGTAAGCTTGGTGTTGATGCTCAGTAACCACATCTACATGTATATGAGTAAGGTGACTGACTTCATTGTTTCATGTGAATGTGAGGGATTGTCCATTTCTTTGGGGGGGGACAATACCAAACCATTTTGACAAATGAGAAAATTGTAGCAGTGTGTTTTAGGGTCTCTGTTCATTTGTCCTTATGGCCCTGGACAAACTTAACGATGACGTCTGGCCAGCTTTTCATCCTCGCTCTGTGTGAGTGTGAGTGGTGGTAAAGTTTACAGGGACACAGGTCATAAAGTTTTAGGATTTAAGGAGTCAGACACAGATCTATGGTTCTGTGCAGTGGGTTTTTGCACATCAGCACACAGAGCTGGAGGTTATTTTAGATCAGCTTTCTAGCAGTCAATATGACCAAGAAGTCTTTAGTTAGTTTAACTGCTAGTTAAACAGTAGTACAAGTTTAACTAACTAGTTAGCGAACAGCAAGTCAAGTTACAAAAAAAGCGACTCACCAACTTGTTAGCTGAGCTAGCTAACGTAGTAAACACTTAGAAAATTAGCTAGGTAAAAGTAGCAAAATGTTGAACAAATTTACTTCTAAAAACTTTCTTGTCTTATAGCTAATTTAAATTAACAAGTAGCTTACTGACAGAACAATTTAATACTGACTAAAATAATTTTTAGTGTTAGTCAGTGCTGCTAAATTTAAATGTTTTTTTGTGTGTGTGTAATGAATTAGAAATGAATATGAACAGAATGGAAATGAATTAGAATAGAATTATGTATTGGTTGTGGATGTCATTTTTAGACATGAATTAGAACAGGTGAATATTGCCCCCAACTATTACTATTTTTTACAAAAATTACTTTTAGATTTACTTAAGTTTCTTAATTCTGAGTACTCATATGATGTCGATTTAATTTTGTTATTCTTCGTTGATATAGTTTCAAATGTTATTGGTTCTATAGTAACAGTTTGCACAGGGAATTGTATGATGGATGCTTTACATAAATTTTAAAAAATGTACATCATTGATATGAAGATTTCTGCAAGGAGATGATTATTTTACGTTTATGGAAGGAGTCTAGAGTGTTAGCACTTCATAACAATTGGACATAAAGCTGTAGCTAAGTTTTCCAACATGGGAAAGTTTTCAGGATGGAGGGCTTGAAGAAAGTGAAAAAAGAAGCTAATGAAGGAATTTCGGTTTGTAGCTACTATAATGTAACTAGTTTTGCTGACATTAATGTATTACAACATTAAATGCAACTATAAATGGATGAAAAGTGATGAATAAATGTATAATTTTTAGTAAATTAAAGTTTTGCTTTAGGTAAATTGGTGTAATATAAGAGGAACAAAACACTCAAAGCATGTAAAAATATTACAAACTTTGGTGTGGAATCACATCCCTTTTCACTGTGTTTAATGACCTATTATATGCAACTAATGAGAAATGACTCAATTCCTACTTAACTATGAACATAAACAGGACTCTTAATATATTTAAACGTTAATTATTTTAACATTAGTGATGTTATGGTGCATATAATTTTGTTTTTTAATAGTGACTAATGCTTTGAATAATAGTGAGAGCCCTGCTGTATAGTTTTACAAACTGGCATACTGATGTTAAATATAATTTGACAGATGAAAAGGGAAACAGGTTTACTCTACACCTTAAAACAACTCCTGACATAGTGGAGTGCAATGCGTTCATGTGGATGAGTCGTTGTAACATGGATGTGGGGAATGTTCCCTGGGGTTTTTTGTTGATGTGCGAAATTGGGTGTGAACTCCCTAAAGGATTCGCCGAGGTCGTAGAGAATATAGCTGCGTTTCATCACACCTTCTGCGAAATGATGACGAGAACACATTCACTAGCTTGTTCTTTTCAGGGGTATACACACACATACAAGCTGTTGGATCTTAAGCAGGGAGGGGCTGTTGTGATGGTCTGAGATGAACTCTACAGCAGGTGTAGGAGAAATGGTGAATATTGGCCATAAAGAATTTAGAAAAACAATCAAATATCTCAAATATAAGACTGTCTATCTTTTCCTCTCTCTCTCTTTCTCTCTGTTCATCCTCTATAACCTTCTTATTGAGCTTTTTCTATTGTGGATTGCCATCATTTTTTATTTTATTTTTTTTCCCTTCAGTTTTAATTAAGAATCTACCGTAGTGAGGAAGGACTTTTCAGATTCTGTGTCCCTTTTGGGCCTAACCTCATTCTCCAATATCAGACCCGATTCAATTAAAAAAGCAGCTGAGTTCTACAGTCGCTGCTACTACAGCAGTAAATTAAAAATTGATATTAGAAGGTGTGGCATGACGGAAAGAAGATTTTGGTTGATCTTCTTGACGTGAAGGAAAATATTAGAACGTTTCACTGGTGAAAACAGGGTTTGGCTTTTGAAAGGAAGTGAAGGAAAGACCAACAAAGCTAGAGATTGAAGCAGAAAGAAAAAAACGAAAAGGAAAAAGTTGTATGTTGAAATGTCCCTCGTAGTATTTTTATACAGGGGTAGGTACCTAATGTTCTAGCTAGCTAATTTTTGTAACTAGCTAATGTTAAAGCTAGAGTTGGGGTACTCGATCCCGGACTTGAGTGCAATTATGAACGAACTCGGACTTGTCACGCACTCGGGTAAATTTTGTACCCGAACTTGACCCGGACATTTTGGACATTTTGGAAATTTTCCCAGTCGAGTCCGCATCGTATGTAGAATGATAAAAAAAATAAACAACATAAAATTAAGATGACAAGCAGGGGTGTAGCTTGTGACCAGGAAAGGCGGACAACTGCTTGGGACCCCAGGACATTAGGAGGCATGACGGTTGGAAACCTGCTGAAAGGGGCCCTATGTCATTCCCATCGACTTTCCGGCGGTGATATGTTCAGAAAACATCAAACAACAAAAGACAAACAGAAAATCACTCACTCACTCCTTTGACTGAATAACTTCAGTAAATGTTAATAGAATCACTGTATGTCATACAGGGAAGTCTACTTTATAACTGCGTTATTCAATTTCCATAGTGGTTCTTACCTGAATACTACTGATAGACCTACCTGAGAAAACGTATCGTCATCGTAAAATAAGATTGTAGTCGTATCGCCTGCCCCAAAACATTAGCATTTGGTGATTCCAGTCTTGAATTTCATGTGAAATGTAGTAAATATCATAAACCCTGCTGATTGGGGAAAAAAAAAAAATATATATATATATATATATATATATATATATATATATATATATATATATATATATATATTTTTTTTTTTTTTTTTTTTTTCCTTCTCATTTTAGGTATTAAAATGATAAGTTGGATCAGAGCTGTGTTCAGGAATTAGTTTGTCATTTATGGACAGATTAAAAGCAGTAATACAGCATTAAGCTTATGACATGCTGCTAAATGTAACTCTACTCTGTTCTCACTCTCTCTTTCAGCCGATATAACTGTAGGGAGAGGGATCAAATCACTGAAATGTCAACTCAAACTGGAGGACACAATATAGTGTGATACAATAACAAAACGGGCTCACTTTTATTTTCATACACGTGTGTGTGTGTGTGCATACATGTCTCATACACTTGTATACAATATGATCAGTTCTACATATACCTCTATATCCCTTTTCTTTGAAACCATATTTTGATAGGAAATTAGTTGAGGTGCTGATGACCCGAAATTAAAATATTAAAGGCCAATGGCGAGATGTAATAGTGATATTTTTGTTACATTGTTGTTTGTTGTAAAGCGACCGTGGTGTAGTTCGTTTATAGCATACAGTTAGTGTTTATTTCTGACGATTGTATTTAGGCTTCAAACTTCATAAAAGTTGTGTTCATTTGTGAAAATTATTTTAATGGACAAAATGTGTTAGTGTTGTAAACTTTTGTTGATCTTATTTTTTTGTTGCAATAATCCTAAAGCCTTCGGGAAAATCCTATTGGGATTTTGTTGAGGGAACCGGTGTGATACTGACTTCCGGGTTCTGGTACAAAATGACATCATCCCTGTGCCACTTTATTGGATGATTTGGCTGCGTGTCTCCTCCTGTAAACACTGTTATTGCTTTTTCTGCATAGGCCTGAATTGTTTTCATTTGGTTGCATATTGTTATATTGGATTACATATTTTTATTTTTACTCATCCTATATTTTTGGTACAGTTTTATTTATATTTTGCTTCTACAAGATGATGCACTTTAAGGACCAGTCTAATTTGATTTAAAGATTTGTACATTAGCAGGAATGTAGCACAACAAGGAGGTGAAAGCAGCGGTTGGTTTTATTTAAATGTGAAATTGCAATAAAAATGTTAAATAATTGTGATCTCAATATTGATCAAAATAATCGTGATTATCATTTAGGCCCTACTGTTCAGCTAGATATTGCACTGCCTAGCTAGGTTAATGTTTGCTGTCTATACACAAAAACTCATAAAAGAGCAGAATTCACACACTTGTGAAAACAGAAAGGTTTTTTAAAAAAAAAAAAGTTGTTATACAGTTGCGGTTATACTAAAGTTTACATATGCCTTGCAGAATCTGCCAAATGTTCATTTAAAAAAACCAAATAGGGATCATAAAATTTGCATTTTCTTTTTTAGTACTGCATGAGTAAGCTATTTACAGTTCTTCAGAAAACTCCTCTTCTTAGCTTATTCAGGCCAGTACTAAATATAAAAAATATATTTTTTTAAAATGAACATTTTGCAGATTCTGCAAGGTATAAATTATGACATCAACATAGCTATCTTTGTATTTTTCATACAGAGCTTCCTAGCTAACATTCTAGCTAGCTAAAGCTCTAACTAGCTATCTTAAGTCCTCCGAAATAAGCCATTTCCATCATTTTAGTCTGATCTAGGTACTGCACTGTGTAGCTAAGCGAATGAAAGCTAGCTACACACAAACTACTAAGACAGTAGAAGGCACACACTGATTACATCAGATGGCAGTGAAGGTTGACACGAATTCAAGGAACATGCCTCAGCATTTGCTGAGACCGTATAGCTAGCTAGCTAACATACTAGTTAGCGAATATTTTAACAAGCCAATACTTTAGCTAGATAATGTTCTAGCTAGCTACCTTTAACTACGCCCTTGGTATAGCTAGCTAGAATATTTTCCTTATTATAGCCTGCTGAGATGGGTACTGCACTGCCTAGCTCAGCTAATGTTCACTATCTACACACACAAACTACTAAGAGTGTCAAAAAACTAAAGTGTTTGATAAATACTGTTCTGGCACGCCAACACTGTAGCTAGCAAATCTTTACCCTAATAAACGCACTAAAAGGAACCGTTCCCCCACCCACTTTCTAGTCTGTTAAGCTACGTACAACACTGCCTAGCTAAGTTTTTAAGAAAGGCAGTTGTATGATATAACCTATTGAGAGTAGGCAGTCCAGACTGATAACATCAGATTACATTAAATATTTTAAAAGAAATTCCCGAATACATCCTGCTTGAGAAAATCACGTTCTCTGTGACTGTTTAAGACAGAAAAGGTTACATAAAGAGCAGAGCGAGATGAATTGAGCGCCATTACAGGAGAACTGTCACAGCGTGTTAGACGTTATAGGTTAGCGTCGCATAGTGAAGGTCGTTGTACCCCTCTATTCCATCCCACTCCTCACTGATACTTGAGCTCACCAGATTTATGACTAATGGTTCTTTCTGGGGTTCGATGAACTGGAATTTAGCGTTTGTGACGTCCTTGTTCACCTTAAATGCCATCTATCGTCGCTTTTTTTTTTTCTTTACTCCTCCCATTTTCTCCACATTTAATGCTGAAGGTGCATTTCTTGCTTTGTCGTTGCCCATGAATCCTCATCCTCTCCTCAATCTTTCCTTCTGCAAAAAGTGGCCTAGATTAGCCATTCTTTTTCTCTCACTCATTTGACTGTTACTTCAGAGAAAGGATGAAGTGCACTGGAGTCCTTGAAGAGACAAGTCGTGTGTGTGTTTGGGTGTTTGAGAGCTCTGTGCAAGCGACGTGGAGGATTAAAGTCTAAAGGCTCAGATTTCTACACCTGCAGTGACAAGATGGAGTGGGGGTGGAGGGTGGGGGGATATCTCCCAGAATGAATGGAGTTTTGACCTTGTGAGGATGTTTAGCTTGTCAACAAAAGATTTCCCTTTTAAGGATGTAAAGGAATGAAAGGTCTATATGAGGGAGATGTAACACTATCAGATATGGCTCTATCTGGAAACGCAGGGTGTGTGTGTGTGTGTGTGTATTCTGGCTCTGACTGTTCCTCAACCTCCGCTCACATCCCTCGAGTTCATATTTGGTGTCAACTAGAGCTGTACAGTGCCCTCCGTTAATATTGGCACCCTTGTTGAATGTGAGCAAAGAAGGCTATGAAATTTTGTCTTTAATGTTTGTTTAATCTTTTGTTTAAAAAATTCACAAATACTCTGCGCTCATGGATATCGAACAATTGCGCAAACAAGTTTATCGTTTAAAAAAAAAAAAGTTAAATGTGTGGCACAATTATTGGCACCACTATGAATTCATATAAGGAAATATAAATTTGAAGTATATTCCCATTCGATCTTTTTTTTTTTTGTTTTGTTTTTTTTTTTAAGTACACCTGGGTGACCAGTAATGAGAAATTGTTCAATGACTTCCTGTTTCACAGGGGTATAAATCTGAAGTAACACACAGGCAAAATTCCCTTAGGTTGCGTATGAAATTGCGTACTATGCGGTAAGCGAAAAGCAGTAAGCCAGAGGGGGTGGTATGTCCGAATTCTCAGTACCTTCCTGTGATCTGACCTGGCGGTGCTGGTGGTGGTGATGGTCTAATAAATTAGTAGAAAAATAGCAGAGGCTGCTGACTTGTATGAAACTTTACATCCTTGGTTCGTGTATGCTGTGTTCATTCATTTTTGGTTTCAAATGAAATATTTATTAATCCAAATATGAAAGAATGGCCAGTGCAGTACACTTCAGCATTAAGTCAGCTATTCTGCAGACTATTCTCTGCTTAAGATGATTAGGAACTTTTTTTTTTCCCATGGAAGATATAATTGTTGCCCTATTTTACTGGTATTCTCTTACTATGTTTATAAAAAAAAAAATACTTCAGGGTAACACCTATTTCATTTGACATTGTTCATTAATTTTAGCCACAAAACAAATCTGAAACGGCAAAGAAGAGAACTGCGAGCACTTTTTTGTAATAATTATTGTTTTAAAGCCAAAACCTACCAAGAAGAAATTTTATGAATGCAATATACACACTCCGTCCTGCCTCAAATCAGACCAAATTACATGTGTGGATGCTTTGGATTGACTGAGTGCTGTAACTTGCTTCTGTTTCTGCACTGGTGTCTTCCCATGCCGGTGCTTTTTCATTATCTGTGCCGATTAAAGGAGAAAAGGTCAACATGTCCACATTTCTGCATCACAAAAGGAACCATTTTAAACATGGTAGAGGATTAAATGCTTTTTTTTTTTTTTTTTTTTTTAATATATATATTTTTTTCTTTTAAACCTCCTCACCCTCTCTCTCTCACACACAAAATAAATCTGAATCATGTTTAATTGATAAATAAACTTATTTTTTCAACTGTTGTGTGAGGATTGTCAGTGATTAATATGAGTGGTGTATGTGTGAGTGGTGTTGCTCGTTTATTAGAACAAAAATACTAATAATAATAAATGACGAATTCTTTAAGTCCTCATACTGTCAAAATATCAGAAGGAAGGAAGCTGATGATTCTTTACAATATTGTATTAAATGAATGATGGCCCACTTACTTTTACTAGAATGACTCTATCCTGCTTTTAATCTAGAATTAATCTATCCTGCTTTTATTCACCTGAGTGAACTCCTCAGCGGATTATAAAAGCTTTCATTGGCTGATTGGATGTATTATAGCAGAAAGAACATTTCATTACACCACAGCGCTGTTGAATTCTCTAATCAGGTTGGTCAGAAGGTTGCAGCACAGATTTATTTGTATTAATACCCTCTTTCTAATATGTTTATAGAGTAACCGCTAATTCATGTAAAATTGTAGATGATGGAAGATGTACCACATAAATGTATAGTTAATATTTGGAAAGAAAAATGCATAAATGTTGATACTGGGATGTTTTTCTTTAAGGAGGTGGTTAACATCCATGTAGTAGGTTTTCTACATATTGAGCATAGCCCACTTCATGCATAAGGTTTGTGCTTTTATGATGCAACATATGATTAGACCTACTGCGCTCATGAAACTTCTCTGCAAACACAAACTGGCTTGGTCACATGGCAGTTGGCAGTGCTGAAGCCCATATTTTCTTGGTCTTGTCATGGTTTCGGCAGTATTTGGACTCGGACTTGTAAAAGTGTGGAATCGGACATCCATCTTCTATACCGCTTAATCCTTTTCAGGGTCACGGGGAAACCTGGAGCCTATCCCAGGGAGCATCGGGCACATGGCGGGGTACACCCTGGACAGGGTGCCAGTCCATCGCAGGACACAATCACATACAAAATCACACACCCATTCATACACTACGGACAATTTAGACTCACCAATCAGCCTACCATGCATGTCTTTGGACTGGGGGAGGAAACCGGAGTACCCGGAGGGAACCCCCGCAGCACGGGGAGAACATGCAAACTCCACACACACATGGCCCCGGCGGGAATCGAACCCTGGACGTGAGGCGAACGTGCTAACCACTAAGCCACCGTGCACCCCCCAGTTGAGTCCCTTTAAAAATAAAAACAAGAAAGCACACTAATTTGTTGTTGTTTTTATTATTATTAGCAGCTTATCTTCACTAAATCTATTTTACTAAATCGACTACTTGATTGACGTCCAATATTAACCAATGTTTGCTTTATTTTCCTTGGCGCATGACTTGAAACTGCGCGTGGTCAGGATATGGGAGGTCGTATAGACTGCATGCGCTACACAATGAGTTTTGAAAATGTCTTCAACCTCATCGATTATACATTTCGCTTATGTGAACCACAGAGTTCAACTGCAGCAAGACCTTAAAAAGAGACGCACTTCACAATGCAAATTCTGCAATACTTCAATAACTGAATTTAAGGGAACAACTTCCATCGACATATTGCGAGAAAACATAAAGAAAGCTAATAGTTCTGGTTTTCATCTGTTTTAACACGTTCAACATAAAGTTACGGCGATAAAGAAACATGAGGAAATTAAAGATCAGGACATGCTTGATATTAAATGAGTTAGTGATTTGATTAAAAGCACTCGACCCTCTTCTGGTTTTGGTCTTTGCTTGGTTTTCCGCCATTGGAAAGTCTTCATGTTTCAATAACCTTGTACTTTCTGGTCTGTCATTAAAATGACGAGCTGCATTTGAATTGAATTGTTGTGGGGGTTTTTGTGTCTTGTGGGTTTTTTTTTTTTTGGGTCTTATTTACTTTGAGAGAGCAAAAGAGGTTGGTCACGGGCAAAATGTTAATAGCTGCTATCAGTGTTGACACTTGACCGCATTAAATTGACAACTAATAAATGGATAAAAAGTACTTGTCATTCTTTAATAGTTGCTGTGGTATAAGAGGAATAAAACACTTTGAGATGTGCTGTTATTGGTGATTACAATAACGCAGCATCACGACAAAGCGCATCACACAACCCTGTTCGTATAACAGCATGTAGTGTTTTACTCCTTCTGAAGGCTGCAGAATGTAGTGATTTAATGATTATTGGTAGTTTATAATCACTATTATAATGTCCCTTATCTACTAAATGTGATCACTTGTTGGAGTATTGTCTTTTGGTGTGTGTGGGGGGATAAAAAATAAACCAGCTCTGGCCCGAGCAGGCCACTGCAGTCATTAAGAATGAAACCCTTCTTGTGTTAGTGGCCGATTACATCGATCCTGTAGGTGTCAAGAGCTGGCTCAGCCTCCTAGCAGACGAACAACCCTGAAAAGAAGCAGCGAGTGCATGTCAATGGTTCTGCATGTCCAAAATATGGATGAGTGTTGGACAGACTATGGGCTTTGTGTTTAAATGTACAGCCTTGCTGTGTTGGAGTTGTACATGGCTCAAGATCATGAACTTCCTCACAAGTTCCGATCCAAATGGAAACTTTCGAACCGCCAAAAATGCACCACATAGCTGATATAAATAAATAAATGCTTCTTTGGCGATTGGTTAATTAGGGTTAAAACTAAACCATGGAAACTATGTGTGTGTTTGTGTGTGTGTGTGTGTGTATATATATATATATATGTGTATGTATATATAAAAATAACCCCACACACTGTATTTGTAGGTGTTTTGTTGCCTTTAGGCAACTTACTTTACTTACTTTACGTTACTTAAGGCAAGAACAGACCCAAGGAAGGAAGCGCGGGATGAATTTAATAAGCGAACCCAAATGAGTCGCTCACGTTTTCAATTCAGTGCTACGACTATTCAGTAGGGAAGCAGTGGTAATGTGCTAAGTCTGTAATCTTACCCTTAGCTCCACACGCCCTTCATCTTTAAAAGAAGCCATTTTAATAATTCACCAAATCCATTCCTCTTAAAGGCATTGATTCATCGATCCCGCGCTCTCCACATTTCAAAGGAACGGAAACGAACCCACGTTTAGGCTTCTTTTATTTTTTTACCCAGTAATGATTTACACCAAGCATAAGTATGTTGGGAATTAATTGAATTTATCTAAAAGAGAGCTGAGAAAACAGTAGTTTGTGTAAAATGATATTTTATCCACTCTTAAATTTCTAGGAATGAAAAAAGCTATTTATTTGTGGTAAATTTACCTTCACTCTTTAAACAAACATATCGAGTAAGTGACATGGTTGGAGTCTTAAGGTCTATGGGTTGTATTCAGAGCGGATTTATAACTGAATATTGAATACATTACTTATCTTAAAATGGATTCTTTTTGATTTGTGTAAAATTATGAAAGAACTTGAAGTAAGCTGTCAGCATAGCAGATGAGCAGTGCTTGGTCAGCTTATCCTTCAAACCGGCGGTACATCTTTCTTTAAAGTAGAGAATGAAGATATTGGCTTCATTTGAGAAATTTCGACAACTCAAAATAGCAAATTTTAAGATGATAAAATCGTCTACATCCTACATGTTATAATTTCATAAGTTGTGAGTAAATACCGGAGCATGATATATAAAATATATATATATATATATATATATATATATATATATATATATATATATATATATATATATATATATATATATATATTAAAATGGAAAATAATGTGCTGGATCAAGTGCTATTTTATAAACTGCTGGGGGGAAAAAGCATGGAATAGACATGTTAATTAGAAAAATTTGCAGTGATTAATGCGATAACCAGCTAGCACTTTGCATGTCGTGAGGCATTGTCAAGATACTAGGCTCCTATAAGATGGCAAATATTTAAAATTACTTTTACTTTTAAGATTACTAATTTAATCTTTATACCTTCTTTTTTCAGGTTTACATTTCGACTTGCTTGTATATTAACTCGTATTACATTTCACAACTTGGATAGAGAGAGCTATGAGCAGCAATTTTTGGGTTTCAAGCACGTTAAGAACCACGTGCATACATATAAAGAATTCAGCAATTTCAGGTGATTTACCATGGAAATGGTGTTTTTAACAATTCTAGTGCTACATATTGCTCGATATCTTGAAGTTTGCATGCTTCTTTAGAATCCTAAGTGCTGAGGTTTTGTTTAGGAACTATAGGCTTTTGGGTACACTTCATGGCCATATTTTTAAAATGACCCTTTTATCGCCATCCATAGACTAAAGGAAACAAAATTGAGGATTTATTTATTTATTTAAATCTGTTGAGCTTTGTGATGTAGACTAGTGGAGTACTACCTTCCCTCAAAGTTTCAAGTCACTAGGGCTTCGGGTTTGTCCTACATGATCAGTTTTAGGTCAGCAAAATGACTAATAATAAAAATTCCTACATAAACAATAGGGTTCAACCCCTAAAAAGCAATTCATTCCCCTACTTTGTATTTTCCACCACTGACTTTTACTTTTTTTTTATGTTTTTTTAATTTTATTTCTTTATTCAATGGCAAGTGGTTGTGTTTAAATATGATGGTCTAGACGCTATTGAAAACCTTGTAGGAATGTTCTGCTCAAGAAAACTATGGCAACCTCAGAGGCATGAACTACATGCAGGTGAATTTTCTTAATCTCAATGAGGCACCTGGAAAATCACAGATGCTAAGAGTTGTAACCCAATTCTGAATATGAGTAACTTTCCCTACATAAATATTTACATATTTAATATTTATGCTGAATATGGCTCTACATGTATTAAGTCAAAGCAGACAATATAAGTATTTGGTTTATCTTTGATGCCTTATTTGCATTTAATATGAAATGTAACTGCCTCCTGTGTTTATATTTAGTAAATAAATATAGCTGTTTGTAGCTTCATAGGAATTGTCATGCTTTTGAGGCATAATAATCACAACAGCTTTTATATTCCTTGCAATTTGTCTTGCTTTAGTTTCTGTGTTTATAGAGATGGTTCATTCATGCTCTATTTTGATATCTCTGTAGCAGTGCATAGACCTGCTGATCACTTGTAGTCTTTTTGTATCTTGGTATTGAGTCACTAAACCTTTTTGAATGTGCATCTCAATAAAGAGTTGTCGCCTGGAGCCTGGGTCGTGCACGATGTCTATTAATTTTGAATAGTGTTTGTCTTTTTGTGCTTTTGCACAATTTAGAAAAAAGCCAGTGACTGGTGCTACAGTCACAGTCCTTATTCTGCCTTGCTAGTGCTCGCTGTTGTTCTGAATGAAAAGTGAAAAGTAAGTAGTCAAAGTCCCTTGAGGCAGACATGGCCGATCCAAAAAAAAAAACCATTGCTCTAAGTACAGTAGGAAATTGTTTCTTGAGCTTTGTGCCCTGTTCTGAAATCACAAACAGCCCAAACCAGACAAGGATGTAGGGTATTTTCTAATCTGATATGCGGACTCAAACAAAGAAATAACAGTCAAATACGCTAAATTCCTACACGTTGCACATTTTTAATACTAGTCTATTGATGTTTGACATTTTCTAAAACAATACATTTAACAAAGCCATAACATTAAACCCACTGACAGGTGAAGTGAATAACATTATTACAGCGGCATCTGTCAAGGGGTGGCATATATTAGGCAGTAAGTGAAGTCAGTTCTCATGGGTGATGTGCTGAAAGCAGGAAAAATGGGCAAACGTAAGGATCTGAGCTAGTTGACATGGGCCAAATTGTGATTGCTAGATGACTGGGTCAGAGAATCGCGAAAATGACAGGGCTTTGCTGGCTGTCCCTAGTATGAAGTGGTTAGTATCTACCAAAGTGATCAAAGTAAGGACAAATGGTGACACCCCCTACCCCCCCCCCTCCTTGTGTTTTTTAAAAAAAAAATTAAATGGACACCCCAGCTATAGATGCATTTTTGTTGTAATTTTGAAGACCGTACAATCACGTTCTCCTAGAAATGAACAACATTTCTTTACGTTCATACAACTGACTAAACTAGAGCAGGCTTGAACATCAAGAAGTTTGTTTATTGCTTGAAGGATCTTTTCAAGCGTATATAAGTGTCAGGAGACGGGTTTAAAATAGAACAATTGGGAAGTATGATCTTCAGTAATTCACTTCTCTCAGTTCTGAACGCACTTCCGATGCACTTCAAATGCAGATGGAAAGATCTTGTGCAGAGTGTTCTTGTTCAAGTAACTCTACACTGGCAGGCCAGGACCATCATAACAGCCTAAATCTTTAAATGGATGGATTGTATTTGGATTGTGTATAGACGCTCGAGTAAAATGGGGATGGAATTGGAGTATAGATAGATCATGTCTTAGATGTGAGGTAAATAGCTTTAAAAATAGCTGTGGACATAAAAAAAAAAAAAAAAAAAAAATGAAATGTCAGAATGTAAGAGTAATCTTTACGCTCTAGCTTTCCTGAACAATAGCTTTGCTACGCGTTTTCTGACAGTGAGAACTTACAGCGCTCGTGTTGGGGTTCACCTTTGTGCTGAGGGCATGTGAGCTCGCCTTTTATCAGCCCGCTGTATCTTATGCGAGCGGGGAGGCAGGCAACGGTCATTTTTTATTTCCCTCTAGTTGCTGTGATAATGTCATTAATCTCTGTGGTCCCTCAGCCCGAGGTCTTCTCTCACACTTCAGAGAGAGCATCGTTAGTCATAGTCACGCGTATACACACACGCACGCACACTCATCTATACGCATACACATAAACAACACTGAGACACAGATAAGATGGCATTAACATATGCAAGAAGTACTCTGTTTTCAATTCAGTGTGCTTTATGTGACGCCGCAAGCTGGAGTAGGGATATGTGAGGAGATGATGGAGTAGAAGGAGAATGTAGATGTGGGGGACAAATGAGACAAGGGGTCAGTCTGAGAGAAGGGAGTGTATATAGAGAGGGAACAAAGTAAATGCAAAATGAGCCTATAAATAATGGAGACATCTGCTAAAATGATTGTGGAATCCAAAGCTAAATTTGTACTGAGCATCTAATAAGAACAAACTTGCAGGCCAAACGTAAATAAATAAATAAATAAATAAATCTTCTGTCGGAAGAGGTAATCAAAACTCTTGACTGCCAAAAATCTTTGCTCCAAAAATATCTGCCAAATATAGTTCACAATCTGGAAAGCATAAAAGTTGATAGACAAGACTGAGATGCAGATGGTTGTTTTTATTTATTTATTTATTTGTTTATTTATTTTTATATACAAACATGGCACCATTCAGAACAATTTAAAGGCTTGATCTGTATGAAAAGATACAATGGTCAGGGGCGGGGTCTGGGTTAGGGGTCATAAATCATTTACTCAACTCATAAGGGTAATTTTTTTTCGACTGGATTTATATGAAATCCTCTCAGAATGAAACCCTCGCATCACTGCTCCAAAACAATAATTTCAGGCTCCGCCCAGACGTATATAGATATTTTTGTAAACATTGTTTTTACTCCTCATTTTTTCTCCAAAAAAAAACCTATCCAGGAAGAGGGGGGGGGGGGGGGGGGGGGTTTGTTTTGTTTTGTGTGTTAGTTTTTTTGGCGTGTGTGTGTGTGTGTGTGTGTGTGTGTGTGTGGTTTTTTTTTTTTTTTTTTTTTGAAAATATCCCCACGCGTCACCGTTTTCAGATCAGTTTTTGCGTCTTCATGTGCACTCCAGCCCAGGAGGTGGCATCGCTACGAGGGTGCAATAATAAAACCAAAGCAAAATTCAGTTGGGCTAGGTCTCCATAAGCTCCCTAGGTCGTCAGTCAGTGTATCGTGTACATGAGTTGAGGCACTGATAAGGACCCTGGCTCACTACACTTTGGGACAATGTTAATTCAATTTCCAGCTATGACTATGGACTCGTGTTGTAAAATGTCCGAAAAAAATTAAAAGCACAAATATTTAAGTTTTATGTCATATAAATTTGTTCACTTAATCACACACATTTCCGTCATGGTACTTCAAGCAGCATTGCAGACTAGCTAGTGGATTTAAAATCATTCAAAAATCATTAAACTGACACAAACTATATATAACGTGAACTAAAGTTAAATTTAAAGGTGATCATTTAATATCTACAACAATGATAATGAGCTACTTGGATTTGTAGCCGGAAGTTGGCAGTGTTCGTCTGCCATTTTCTTTTCTTTCTTCCACCCCGCCCCCGGGTTGAGGAGGCTTCAGAAAACATGGCGTCATTTCCAGTAAGGGAAACATAGTGAGCATCGATGCACTGCAAACACCAGGGAGCATTGTGGGACTTTTTTAGGGAGCGAACATTCCAGTTCTCTAGAAGGATTTTGCGATTGAGACGGCTCTTAAAATGGCCGACTCCCTGATCAGTGCCCTGACCACTGAAGACACATTCTTGCAAACATGTTAAATACAAACGCTGTAACAACCTGATGGCAGAAATGATAAACCTTACTTTCATAACAGATGCAAAACCATAATGGACTTGCACAGGTGTAAAAAAAAATAATAAACAAACAACTAAAATGGAGTTTTAAATTAACCCCATCTTAGATGGAATGTTTGTGGGTTGTGTGGGTTATTTATTTATTTTGTTTTAAAGCTCCATTTTCAGAATCCCAAAACTCAGTTTTGTGTGGAAAAAACTAACAATTAGCCATAACTCATAGAAACTGTTTTCAAAAATATCTATATACAGATATGCGAATGGGATCCAACCCAAACACTAATTTCAATGCCATCTCATTCCATATTTGCACAAACAAGGTGGCTTTTTATTACCCCCCCCCCCCCCCCCCCTTCCCTTTTCCTTACTGCATTGATGCAATGCAGTATGAAGGATTGAGTGCATAAATAACATACTTTTCAGAAGGTCGACATTTCAGTATTATAAATTCTTTATTCTAATATTTTGCGATACTGGATTTTTGAAAACAAAAAGAGGCTTGAAATATTCCACTTTGTGTAATGAACCTTGAATATATGAAAGTTCCACTTTTTGAATTAAATTACTGAAAAAATGTACTTTTCCACAATATTCAAATTTTTTATTCTTTTTTAAAATTTTTTTTAGATACGTATGTATGTAATACTTCTTTACATTCTGTGTATGATGTCTGAGCATTTTTCCCTAAGCACTATAATATTCAGAATATTTCTACTGCCAAGATTTGATCAGCAGTAGGTCTTCCTAAATGGCCTAATTCTAAGAAATTCAGCCGGAAGCTGAGGAATCTTTGCTCGGTTCTGAACACAAACCTCACTTTATTATACGCAGTGAGTAGCTGAGAGTTTCTGGGTTAGTAAAGGTCATGTGGACCTTTAAGCAAAGTATCATACTTCTGTTTACTCATGTCTTACAAAGCCTTTCCTGCATTTCAGTTTAGGGCTATCAGGAGAGAATTCTTACAATATGTCTCCACTTGTCTGCTTGTTGCTAATGGGAATGCAGTTCAATGTTGCATCAAAGCAGACATCAAACATCAAAAAAATGTTTTTTTTTTTCTTTTTTTTTTTTTTTGTATTTGTTTTTAACTTCATCATAAAGTGTATGTTCTTTTCACTGGCTAGCTTCTTCTTGGCTGTCTCTCTTTTTGGGTAGATTGCTTAATCTCTCTAGCCAAGTATTAGCAACTGAAAACAGAAATAAATAATAACAACCAGTTTAGCCATTACTATCTCCTACCCAGTAATTTGCTCTTTCCCTATTTGTTGCGCAATAACCAACAATTTTGTTTTATGCAGTATAATAGTCTCATGTCTGTCTGCTTGCTAGCGACCTCTGCTACCTATTAGCTAGGCTAACATGAGCTAACTTGTTATACCACTTGTTAATGGTATAGCTTCCTAGTTCTTGGTTTGAATTTCATGCATAGTTGGCTAGTTACTAAACTCAGCTAGCTGGAGCCCAGACGACTTTTCACCTTTTTCAGTTGCGCCAAAACATATCTTTATTTTTTGCCTTATAACTTGAGATTGAGAGATTGCCTGTTTATAACTGTAACAGTGCAAGTGATGAGGATGGTCCACAAAATTAAACTATAATTAACTATAACTGAAATTAACTATAAATGGATAAAATTATGATGTTTCGTTCATTACATTGTAATTACTGACACACTGCTATGGTGTAAGGGGAATAAACCATTTTGGGACATGTTGTTGGATAATCATCATCTTCGGAGTGGTTACAGAAACTTTGTTCTTGAAAGTCTGCGTCACACCACCCTTGGGTTGAGTATTTTCCCATAATAGCACGCCTTGTCATGTTTTATTCCTTGCTAATGCTATGTAGAGCTACATCACACGACACTATGAAACAAATGAAAAGACTTCTCACTTGTTGTCTACTGTCACCTGATTGGCTAAACACAATGCAGCGTACAAATTCATTCACGTGAAGTTGAGTTACATGCCAAACCAATGTACTGCGAAGACACAACCATTACACGCTGCAGATCCCACCATTTGAAATCTATATTGATGGTGCTCCTGAACAAGTATTGTTTATTTGCCACACTCTCTAGTGGAGATACTGTATCTGTGCACATGTACTTGGGGTTTCTGGGACAGAATCTGTTCTGTCTGAAGTGTAGCTTTGATGTGTTTGTTTGTTTACTCCTTCTCTTTCTTCCATCCTCTGTGTGTGTGTCATTGCATGAGGTCAGTTGCAGGTTAAGGGCAGGGTGGTAGCCCTCGGCTTACTGCCTCCTTCATCCTGACAAACCCTGGGGCACGACATACAGCCATGACTTTTCCTCACCCCAAATGTAGTCAATCCACAAGAGATATTTGATACTTAAGAATTCTTTACTGGAGTTATGATGCTAATGTAGCTAACAAGCAAGGAAAGCATTTAGCCAAGTATTTGTCATAGTAATAGTATTTATACACAAAAACGTAGGGTTAGAGTCTTACATTCGTAGGCAGGAACAACAAAATACTATATGTGCTGTTTCAAGACGGCCGCTGCTACTGTTTTTAGCACCTCCTTTTGTCCTTTTTTTTTCTTTTTTTTTTTTTTCCTTAATGACAGTCTCCTATAGAATAAGAAAACACAAAAACAAGTCTTTTTGACATACAGTTCAACAAAAGGGTTTGATGAGTGTGTGATGATTATAGACATGCAGTGTACACAATGCTAATCTGCCTTCCTGTCATGTTAGCAACACTAGCATCCGCTCCTAAAGGATGAAGGGAGCAAACTTTTGAAACTCAAACAGGTAGATTTCCGAGGGTAGGGGGAAAAAGTGTGTGAAATTAGTTTTTGGTTGAACTGTTTCAGGTTAAAAAGAAATCAATCTTTGTGTGTTGCCCTGTATTTCTGTGTATGGGCTTGTTTGTGTTGGTGCTCATTCCCACAGTTCCAGTAAACAGTAACTCGGAATGATTCATTGTTCTAACAGGATGAAAAATTGCTTGCTCTTTGTGAACTTTTGAAATCTTTATTAATGTCTTACACCGGTTCTGTCTTCAGTTGTGCAGTATGTAAAAGGAGTATTGGCATATACTGTGCATATTTAGCACTTGCCCTGCTTTAAGCACATGAGCCTCTCTGTCCCCTGTCTTTTCATTCTAGGGCACCTCTTTTAGAGTTCATTACGGTTATGCATCTCTTCTATGCCAAGTCACTCTCATTAACCCCCCGCAGAGGTATCGGGTCATACGACTTCCTCCTGCCTCTCTTTGAATGACACCAGAGAGCGTCCCGGACCTCTAGGCTCCCTGCTATTCGTCAAGGGATTCTGTGATGACATGATTATTAATTTGTCATAAGGCATTACAGGTCAATTTGAGATGAAATGTGATTCCTTGTGGGTCATGACCGGGACATGAGTGGGTTGAGGCTTGTGTTGATTGATTGATAGCTAATTAAATTACTTGGACAGGTCAAAAGGCTACAGTGGAAAGTGCATATAAGAAGGGTGCCTTTTTTTAAAAAAATTTTTTTAACTTGAATCCAGATTTGGATTTTAAGCTTTATATATAGTATGTATAAGCAGACACCATCAAATTATGAGTGGATAAAAATAAATGTGGTTTAAGGAATATTTCATCCAAAAATTAATTGTACATGTTTTGTTTGGGTTTTTTTTTTGGTCCATCAACCAAGACTCATATATTTGGTGTCTGATGTTTGCTTGGTACAAGGCCAGTGTAGGCTGAGCTAACAGGTATTTAAAGCGAATCTGACCGTCACTTCCACAATTGAAGTCCATGCCCAAAGTTTTATATCACTTCAGATAACACTATGAGGTGATGTAAATTTTCAATAAACCGTTTTGGAAAATAAAAGGAAGAGTCCATATTTACAAAAGCTCAAAGCAAAGCTACAGTACGTTGTCATGCACATAACAGCTAGGGGTGTAAATCGCAAGCTTCATGTCGATACGATCTCGTATCGATTCTTTTAGCCAGCGATTCGATATTTGCTGATTCCTCAAAGACTGCCACGATGCGAAATCGATTCAGAGGCCTGCAACCGATATTAACCAATGTGTCTATTTTACACAAACGGTAACATTTCTATTAATTCACAGATGCAACCAAAATATATTCTGAAAAACGTACATACTCTGAAATACTACACATTTCAGTGCACGTAAGAGCTGTGATGAAGTTAAACTTTGGCAAGCGGCTGGAATTAGGGGAGAGAGAGGGGGAGGGAGAGAGAGACTGACTGACTTTTTAATACTTAAGTAACTGATGCGCTGCTTTAAATACAAATGTAGTATAATTAGTTACTTAAGTTATCAGTCATGCAGTAATGTAACACGCATGCTGTTGCTGTGCGTGTGTGGGGTATGGAGAGAAGGAGGGAGAATGCTATGTCTGCCGGCTCAATTTATGAGTGGCCCACCGGGAATTCTCCCAATTAGTCACTCCGGCTGTGGTCCATCTTAAAAATTATACATGCTTGGGAGACTTTGTACAATAGACAATTATGCTTACATCCAAGTTCTCTGCGTGCTTGTACATTTGATTATATCGAAAATAATCTGTGGGAGGGGAAAGCACACCGTGATGCACTGTGATGCACTGAATGATGCCTTTCCGTCATTGTCGGCGTTAAGTGTGCTGTGGGATCGGACCAGACGGGCTAGCCTTCGCTCCTCATGTGCATCAATGAGTATTGGGCGCCCATGACCCTGTTGCAGGTTCACAGGTTGTCCTTCCTTGGACTAGTTTTGGTAGATATTAACCACTGCATACCAGGAACACCCCACATGACCTGCCGTTTTGGAGATGCTCCGACCCAGTCGTCTCGCCATCTCCATTGTCAGAGTTGCTTAGATCTTTATGCTTGGCCATTTTTCCTGCTTCCAACACATCAACTTTGAGAACTGACTGTTCACTTGCTGCCTAATATATCCCACCCCTTGACAGGTGCCAATGTAACGAGATGATCAACTTTTTAATGTTATTGGCTGATTGTGATGGCTGATGACTGTACGTTACAATGGCCATAAACAATCATTCCCTTACCGGTCCTATTTTTTTCCCCTCGCTCTTAAACTTAAGACAAAAAAATACAGCTTCCTGTTTTTAAAAGAAATGTCAAGTCCTATGACCTGAACACATTTTTGGAAAACGTAATGTTATGGCTTTACCGCCGACTATTACAAAGCACAGACACTGGAGATTCTTCCAATAATGTTAAATATGTCCTCACAGAAAACTCCACCAAAGCAACATTATTTTAAAAAAGAAATAATTATTATAATAATTGTGGGGTGTCTGTATAAATATTAATGTATTGGAATGAATGCAGGCAGAAATGCTGTCCAAGCTGCTATTATAGGAAATGAATCAACAAAGCAGAGTCGAGAATTCAGCAGCACCGTGGGATAAATATTGATATTTAAACTGAGGCAGACTTCCATTACGTAAATAATTCATTTTTCATCAACCTATTTCTTTAAACTGGCTACAGAATGAACACAGCAGGCATGTGTGTGTGTGTGTGTGTGTGTGTGAGAGAGAGAGAGAGAGAGAGAGAGAGAGAGAGAGAGAGAGATAGGGGATTTGTGAGCACTTACTTCAAAAGAGATTGAAATGTAGAGAACCTTTTCACACCGCTGACCCAATCCATGTTAAAAGCACTGGCTGGTCTCTAATCCTGTTGTATACAAGACAGAATTAACTTTCTGATGGATGGACGTGTGTATGTGCGCTTTCTAGCTTAATGCCAAATAGAGGGACCCTGTCACACCATGGTCTAATCTCTAATTGGCATCATGTATGTCTTAATTAATTTTCTCTGGCTTATTCTTTCTGACACTTTTTTTTTTTTTTTTTCCATTTCCCAAAAAATTATATCAGCTCCTGGCTGAATTCTCAGCCACGTTTTCCTCTAGTTCTTTGAAGAAAATGAAATGTCATATATATATATATTTTTTTTTAAATTTTGGGCTAAATAAGACACGTGCATCCAATCTATTTCAAAAAGTGTCTCTGAAATGATGGACCGCCTTTAAAGGTCAAGTTGTTTATTTTCTATTCCGAGTATTTCTGAGGTCAAGGCTTTAACCTTTAATATGACCAGAGCTTTAACGTAATGCTTGTTACGCTTTGTTTTCTTCATTGACTTGTATCCTTATTTTTTCATGATTAATTTATTCCTTTTTGTTATTCATCCTCCGTTGAATTCGAAATTTAGTATCTTGCTTTGTGCTCAAAGGATGCATCTTCTGATCTGGCCCGTTCGCTCTCCTATGAGCAAAAGTGGCAGCGCTCCAAAATGAAGCGCATCGAGCTGCCTGTTTGACCCTTACAGCAGCATGCTTGCATACACACACACACACACACACTCGCACAGCGTGGGCGTACCTGTGACTGAGGCCGTTGCCTCTGGATTTGATGTGCCGCATCGTTTATGCTCTTGCCTTTCTCGCACTCTCACTCTGTCTCTCTGACGTCCTCGGGGCAGCAGCGGAACAGCCAAGGTAATGACCGAGGAAAGCACAGTGCACTTGCATACATTATTAATATATTGTTATACGGTGGCCTCTATATCCACTGCCCCCAGGAGTCTCGCACACTGGTTTGCCAGCTAACAGAAGTGGAAATGGTGTACTGTGCCTCAGGGGGTGTTTGCGTTCTGTGTGAATCCGGCTATGTCAGGTGTGTGTCTGTATATGTGTGCGTAGATGGATAGATAGATGGATAGATCTAGCATATTGGGTGAGAACTTAAACAAGGACAGTTTAGAAAGTAAGCATTTTTTTTTTTGGGAAAAAGCACTCATCCGTTTATCAAACTAACTCCATAATCGTTCATATTATAATAAAATGTGTACATTTTTGTGCTAAACTAGGCTTTAAGCTGATCTTGAGACTTACCTATAGATTTAGAGAGTTGGATTGTGAAGATCTGGGTGCAACAGACAATGATCTGTGTCCCCTCCAAAGATCAAGATAAATGACTGAAGCGTCACCGCAGACGCTGTCTCCCATTGGCTGACCTGTAGCCATGTCAGAGTCTGATTGTGCATCAGAAAATATATGCTCAATTCTGATACACTGTATCAGACCTGTCTCTGCTTGTTAATCTAATCTTGGTGCAAACACTTTCTAAAACCAAAGGGTTAGGTATGAATGAGTAGAAAACGTATGCCCCCCCAAATCAGCACCATCATGAATGGTCTGATATGATGAACCGTTTACAGCTGACAGCATTTGCAAACAGGCATAAACGTGGTAATAGAATCCACCAGCTCTGTGGCCTCGTTCTTTGATATTCACTGAACGAGGTAGAAAAAGCAGAACCAAAGCACCAGCTTTCAAAGGCAAACCACTTCTATTACCTCTGCCCCCATTCTAGCGTGCTCTCTCTTGCTCTCTGCTCTCTTTTCTGCATTCATTATCTTTTGTCCTTCTATCAGACTCTCGTTCTGTCTGTCCCTATGCCTTACTCAGCTTGCTGCAAAATCCTTCATTATCTATCTAACCAGACGCACCCCATTTGGCTTTGGCTTCACCTCATATTGTTGCAGTGCAGTTTTTTTTGGACATTAGTCTGTCGTGCTCTGTCTATCATTCTCTCTCTAGTGGTTTATCTGTGATTCATTTTCTATACACAAGAAGTACAGTGTCAATGTTTTGAATTGATGTAAGGGTGTACATTTATGTATGCCAATATGTGCTTGGAAGATGCACTTCTAGGTTGGTCATGACCATATGTCGTCATAACCACTTTCCAAAGCATTGCGTCATTACTGAAACCGTGGCATATATTACTATGGCATATTCAAAACGTCTTCGAATACACGGTCATTACGAAAAATCTTTCCAAAGCCATTCCAATGCATTGCCACACCCAACCCCACTCTTAATATGCTGAAATAAGCAAAACCCATGTTATCCTAATGCATGTTGTCATAGCCAAAACCCTTTCAAGTACATTATAACTAAAACCTTTCATAAGACATGGTGTTATAACTAAACCCCCTGCTAGTTAATACAATACACCATAACCGAACAGCTTAATACATGCTGTCATAATCAAAACTCCTCCTAATACATGGTCATAACCGGAACCCCTTCCAATTCATTGTCATATCCCAAACTCATTCCATTATGCAGAGGTGCCATAATTTTGGGGCCCAAAGTTACTCAATCCACTCCCAATCTGTATAATCTAACTTCCTTTCTGGGGATCACCTTGGACTTCTTTGAGCCCTTCGGAAATGTTCCTGATCATTGTCAAAATCAAACCAGATCCCACTATGGTCAAAGTTTGTGGACACCTTACAGTCATGCACATGTGCTTTTTGAACATCCCATTCCAGATTTATTCCCCCTTTGCTGTCCTCCACTCTTCTGGGAAGGCTTTTCACTAGAATTTGGAGCGTGGCTGTGGGGTTCGTTCATTTGTGTTCGTTCAACTACAAGAGCATTCGTGAGGACAGGCTGATCTTGGGAGAAGATTCCGGGTTGTCCCAATGGTGTTAAGTGGGGTTGATGTCATGGCTCTGGGCAGGACACTTGAGTTCTTCCACGCCAACCTCAGCAAATCATATTTTCAAGGAGCTCACTTTGTGCACAGGCGCATTGCATTGTTGACATCTTATACAATTGTCTGGTTCCAAATTTGTGGCAACAGTTTAGGGAAGACCCACATGTGGGTTTGATGGTCAGGTGTCAAGATATCTTTGGCCATATAGTGTTTATTTTATATCATAAGCAAAATTCCCATCCCCATTACATAATGCAGCCTTTGGGACCACTGACAGATTTGCTTAATATTTGACCATCTTTTGCATAGAACAAAAGGAAACCAGGAAAAACACAGGATGTTTGTGGTCGGGTATTAAAAGCTTCTTTACATAATTCATGTGGTTCAGCGCTCACATATCACTGTGATATCACAAGTGTTTATGCATCCAGTTAAAATCTCATCAAGATGCAGTCTAAATAAAGGGTGCCTGAAAGACCCAGGTATACTGTACATGGGGTCCGAGATGTAGCCCATATGGGGAGATTTAAGATATGGGACTGATCTTGATGCTGTAATAATTTTTATGTGCCGGTTGCACAATCCCAAAGCGGTGCTGGAAGTCATAGTTTCTTGATCAGACTATTGCTGTAGTCTGCCAGTGCTTGCCAGACTATCATTGCAGTACTGATGTTCACATCGATGTTGCAGTCAGGTTATTTTTAAGACTGGAATAATTCTCTCTCTCTCTCTCTCTCTCTCTCTCTCTCTCTCTCTCTCTCTCTCTCTCTCGTCACTAGTGGTAACACTCTCAGATGAAAGCTCAAGAACATTTCTCTCCAGGATGCTTTTTAGCCCCTTTTCACTCCCGGCTTTATGTCAAGGCTTTACGGTGGTTAGCAAGCGCTTGGCAAAACAAACACCATGTGTAGGCCGCACTGTAGAATAAGTATATAAAAGCAGGCGTGAGGGTAAAGGGAAAGAAGAAGAAAAAACAGGAAGACAGATGCTGAAAAGAGGGACACACAGCCGGGGTCAACTCTTTCTGAAATTGGCTCTCGTCTCGCGCTTAAAATGGAACCGGCCATAAGAGAACCTCAATTTGGACGAAGGGCTTTCGTTTCCTTTTAAAAGCTTCGAGCGTAATGGATTTGTGTGTGTGGGGTGTGAAAGTGCGAATGCTGTTTTTACACATAAAGAGATGATTTCACTGCAGTTCAGCAGCTGCACTTTTCCTCATTCCCCAAGCTTATTTACGAACAGTACTGAAGTGAGACAAATTCTTTTAACCATCCACTACCGATACCAGTCCTTATGGCTTCTTATATTGTAACAGGCTTGTGCAGTCTGATCCATTCTGCTATGTAAAACAAAACTTTTTTATATGCGTGTATGTGTGTGTGTGTGTGTGTATATATATATATATATATATATATATATATATATATATATATATATATATATATATATATAAATTTTATTATAATTTAACTACTGATTTATAAAGTACATTTATGACATGGATTGAGTGTAACAGACTAGCAGATGGTTCCTGACAACACTACATAAAAAAGGAGCTAACTAGTAAAGCCTTTATCACCTGTCCAGGCTTTTTTGCATCAAAGGCGTTTGCTGCTGTAATGGTGCTGGCAAAATGTGAGAAAGTGGTGCTATTAGACTGCGTCGTGCTGGCTCTGATTGGATAATCAGCACAGATGCAAATGAGGCTCATTAGCAGCAGGGAGCATAAAAGCAATTTCTCAAGTTGAGAAAATTAAGAAAAAGTACAAGTAAATAAATACAAGACAAACTTTTTTGCTAGAGACCTACAGAGCGCTACGTTCACGTTAAACGACGATATTTTTGCCTTGACTTTTATGACCCTGCACTCAAACAAGTGTTTGCATGCGGTTTGTCTCTTGTGGTTGTGAAGCAAATGCTTGTCGCTTGTGGACGTGTACATCCATCCAGCATTTTTTATTTATTTATTTATTTATTTTTAGCACAGAGGATAAAAAGTAGACACCAAAATGTAGACTACAGCGCACAATTTACTACTGTACATGATTTTATTTGTCTTTATTAAAATATTAGAATTCATTTTAAGTACATTTTAAAGTGGAACACAGTGTGAAAATTGGTATTGATGTGCGTTACGTGCCAGGCTTCACACCAGTACAAGCTAACTGTACTACCCTGCTTGGGGGGGGCAATAGAAAAGAATTCAGTGTTCATTTGTGTCCAGTGGACTTGTATGTACACTAGGGTGTAAATTCAAGACTGGGGATTTTGCTGTGTGTGTAAACACACTGTCAAATTTTATTTATTTATTTTTTTTTTTCCTTTCCTTTAATTTTCACTATAGACTTGCCATGAACCAGCGACATTTTAGACAGGGTTCTCATACGATGAGTATCCTACATGCTGCAAATCATATGTGCACCCTATTTCACATGCAGTACAAACACCTTGAACATCAGAGGTCATAATACGAGACACTTCATCATTACGGTGTCTATAAAATGGATGAACTAGTAGCTTTATCCTAGATTGGTTGGCGCTCATGAGCTGTTCATGATCAAGGTGAAAGGGTGAAAGGTGTATTTATATTTATGATGGCATTTCTGTGCTGATTGATTGATTCATGGCTATAAACGTTGTATCTCATTGGAGATCCCTATTCAATCCACCGACGTTGCATGGTGCTGGCTGGCACTCGCTTTTATGTGAATTTTTGCACTGCTAGTTTTGCTAGCATGGATTCTCCCTCAAGTTGAGCACTGCCTTATTACGAACAGCACATTAAACATGCTCATTTACCCCAGCCAGTTGCGTTACTGAGGCTCACCATATGGCTGAAATGATGGCACTGGAGTTTTGCTCCATCAGCCACACGCAGGCTCGATATAAAGAGTGCAATGTAGCATCATCTTCAGATCTTCCAGACAAAATTAGTAGTGAAACGGTCGTAAATGTTTGCCTTGGGGCGCGTTTATGCATCGATTCCCAGGCGACATTCTACCGTTTTCAGTGGAGAACTACCAGAAATACTCATTTAGCCCTGTGAAGTTTTAGCCTGGGGTTAAATTTAATGTGACTTCTCACCCGGAGAGCCGTTTTGCGATTCAGGGTAGATGCTTTGGGAGTGAATGACAGCGTGTCCTGTCTAGTTCCTATTTGATTAACTTGGAGGGCAATGGCGGTTAAATTTTATGCTAACGGCAGCTTATTTGTCCAGAAGCAGTCTGTCTGTATCCCCTCTAGCAAACTTGTTAGCCTTTAGTCTAGCAACCTGTCTGGCTTCATGCTTCCTCCACAGAGGATAGTGAGGGTTGTAAATGAACACACAGAATCAAGAGCTATTAAAAATGTAGGAAAATGTGCCTAAAGACATCTGTTAGTGTAAATAAGCATGACTGCTGACATAAGTGTGTGTGTGTATTGCAGTGCAAGTGTAGTCTATTTGTATAATGCACAGGCAATGAGGCACCTCATAAACAGCTTGAGGCTATACCTTGGGGTATGATGCTGCCTAACACACACTCCTGCAATTCTGTATAATATGCTGAGTTAAGCATAGAATGGACTGATATTTTAGCACCAAATAAAATGTTGCCAAAAAAAGGTAGGTAGATCCTATCTAAAGTTCATTAACAGTGAGAAAGATATAGCTCTAGTGAGTGATATATGCTGGGGGGGGACTCATTTTGAAGCTGCCAGCTCGTTACTATAATATCACATTCTTATTCTAATGTTTTGATTACAGTACTGGCACGTTGTACTGCAGCTTTAAATAAAGTACAAAACTATATTTTATATTGCCAAATGTATCTCTTATGTGCATGACAAAGAGCCAAAAATCCTAAAAATAAATAAATAATCTAACGGACATTTTGTTTTTGTTTAATGCAATCATTCCTGTTCACACTATATATATATATATATATATATATATATATATATATATATATATATATATATATATATATATATATATATATATATGTAAATATGTATATATGTAAATCATCTATGTAAAATGTCAGGTTAGTTACATAGCTAGGCGAGCTTTAACACCATTTTTTAAATTAATTAATTTATTTTTTGCCGGTTCAGGTGAATGTTTTTCCACCTAGTTTGTAAACATGCATTTAAAAATGACTACCTTGGGGAGTGGGGTGGCGGTGGGAAGCATTATTTTACAATTTGAAGGAATGTCAGACTTGAACAATGAAGCTAGATGTATTGTGCTACAGTCCAAATTTGGTATTCTTATGCTGTGTTCATGACCAAGTGGGACCTGGGACCTGGACTGGGACCAGTTTCTGACTTCCCAGTAGGAAAGATCCATTTGAACAGCAATTCAACTCACAAATCCTATTCTGGAAGTGTTTCGAGAGCTCCGACTTTCCGAGTCACGATTTCGTGACGTCACTTCAACATGGCGGCGCTCGTATTAAAAGTAAGAATAAGGAATAACAATTTTAGGTTTTTAAGCAGTCTTTATAGTTTGTTTATTGATCATTGCTAAATACTGAGTGATGCATTGATAATTGAAATGTTACTTCGCTTTCTGCAAGAGAATTTGATCTAACTGCTCTTTCATGTAACTTTTGGTTTTTAACAGTGAATTATCACATCCACTTTAAAAAGAAATGAAGCACTAACCAAGCAATTCTTTAATTCTGTGGTGTTTTTTTTTTTTTCTTTTTTTTTTTTTTGGTGGACAGGGATGGAAGAATGTCTTTGAGAAATCATCTTTGAGAATTTTGAGTTTCCAGTTAGAGAGCGAGAGATTGAGAAATTTTCCTATCCAGATATTGCCTTAACCATTTTTAAAACGTCTTGTCAAGATCAAGACAGCATAAGGGTACACTGGTCTCAGAACCACTCTTGAAACCACTGGCCTATACCAGTTCGGGAGTGGATTGAGTAATTTTGGGCCACAAAATCTTATTGGCACCTCTGCCTAATGGAATGGGTTTTGGTTATGACATAATGAATTGAAAGGGGTTGCAGTTATGAGCATACATTTAGAAGGAATATGGTTACAACAATGCATTAGGAGAGGTTTTGGTTATGACAGCATGTGTTGAGAGGGTGTTATTACATTGTATCGGGAAGGGTGTTTGGATCTACTTGTGCTTATGGTACAGTATAGTATAGGTATGTGCTTATGCTTTTTTTTAAGAAACCGGATACAAGCTTCAGAATCATGAAGGTTGCAATCTGATTCCGTGCACTGATGTTTGTTTTTTTTGTTTTTTTTTTTAAACACAACCTTTAAAACTGTTGACAGAGTGAGCACTTTGTAGCCGGTCATAGACACTAGGTTAACAAAGTTGATTTCCAGTCTTTTAAAAGTTTTAAAATTTGCCAGAAATGGATTTGAAAGTGCCCAAATTTATATTGCTAAATGTCTCAACTCTATGAGATGACCCAGCACCATGAGATCAATGGAAAGCCTAAACCAATGAATTCATTACATGTTGTTCAGTGTGTGGAGAAAGCCATGGACAATAGTAAGGCGCCTCCTAGTTGACGGAACACTACATACTGTTAAATCCAGTTTAAACACCTCATACCGGTAATTCATAGTAAACCCCGATCACTGCTTTTAGTCATTATTGAAAGCCGTGCGAATGGATTCTGTCTGGGAAGAAATCTGCTTCAGGGCTGAGCATAAGAAGGCTGATCTAGACATTCTCATGCTCTCGACCATAAGCATTATGAAAGGTTTCACACTACACATCCAGAAGCTGCACTCCTGCAGGGAATTAATGGAAAAGTAATAGCCTCTGCAGTGTGGCCTGGAGATACGAGTTTATCTTTGGAAATCCAGGCTGGAGAGAGAAGAAGCAGCAGACCGTGAATAAAGTGATAATAAACATGTTACCCCACACACAAGGCTGTACACTTACTGTAAGTCCAGAAGTTTTGTTAATATTCTTGCATTGACCAGTTACTTATTCAGAGACAGGATACACATGTGAAGTCCATTTTCTGGGCTCCTCAAATTATCTACATGTAGTTTATACCTTCGAGAACCTGCTCAAAATTCAAGACGTTTTTTTTACATCAAGATCTAGAACAGGGGTGTGCAATCTTATCCGCAAAGGGCCGGTGTGGGAGCAGGTTTTCCTTCCATCCAAGCAGGAGCCACACCCGAGTCTATTGAAAGCCAAGGTCGGTTAATTAAACAAGTGGAATCAGGTGTGGCTCTTACTTGATTGGAATGAAAACCTGCACCCACAGTGGCCCTTTGCGGATAAGATTGGACACCCCTGATCTAGATCATGACCTTTTTTAAAATCTAGCTCTTGTCTTTCAAGCTGAAAAAAATCGGGGATAAAATGCGGCCTCGATAAGGAAATATGGCCGACGGAAAGAGAGCAGCAAAAGACAAAGAGGTGCAGGCCCAAGAGAAGTCGATTTAACATCAGTGTCACGAAGCACAAGGTCACATTCCACACTACACTTCAAACTCCCAGACAGAGGTTCAGGGACACTCAGTGGTTACTGATGCTTTCACCTGGGCTTTTAGGCCCGGACACTTTTTATACAGCTTTGCAGGAGTTATCTCGCCCCGGGATTTCTCACCCCTTGTCCTGCTAATACCTGTTTTGTTTGTTTGTTTGTTTGTTTGTTTGTTTGTTTGTTTGTTTGTTTGTTTTTAACCATGATTCAACCAGTTATCATCCAACAGAGGAAAATCGTGTTAAATATCAGTGAAAAGAAAGTACAGAAATGAAAATCGTTAACATTAATAAAATTGTAATACAGCTTTCTCAACATGTTGTTGGCATAAAATGTGAATTTTCACTGTTCTTTATTCATGAGACAAGCACATGAGTAAGGCTACTGCTAATAGTCCTGATAATATTTCAATACACTGAATAATGAATCTGGTAAGTCATGAAAATTTAACAACCTTTTGTAGGATCAGTAACGGGCACGGTGCTGACAAGCCGATAAACCGATAGCTTTCTTTCAGGATCTGGTGCGAGGCGTAAACTGGTGAAATGAAACGCATTGCTCACCCGTAAGCCCTGTTTACCACGATTTAATGACCACACTCTCTCCACATGTTTAGTGTAATTGGAGGTCGATGGGCGGTCATTACCAGGGGAACAATACCTATTTTATTTATTTATTTATTTATTTTGCTTTGCTACAAGGTTAGCAGCGTTGTATGTGATCTCGTTCAAGAACACTATGTGAAGTGTTAGAGCAGCTAAAGCATTAATCACCAGCATTGGCTAGGTTAATGCCTTTTAGAGAATTATCTGTAAGCCATTGTATTGAAAAGAATGTACAGTTGAGGTCATAAATTTACATACGCCTTGCAAAATCTGCAAAAGGTTAATAATTGGGAAAATGAAAGATCTTAAATTGCATTTTTAATTAATTAATTAATTACTTAATTTTTAATTATTCTCCACGTAAAAATAGGCCCTTTAAGTCACGGATCTAACCTTCGGCTAGATCGAGAGCTAATATTTTCTGCCTTTTATTCCTCTTTTGGCTAAAAACTGCCACCTTGGGCCGAAATTTCGGTGCATCTTTAGTTGAGAGCCACCTTTTCACACCTGAGGACAACTGCGGGATTCACACACAATTATAAAAGGTGCAAACGTTCACTGATGCTTGAGAAGGCAACACGATGCATTAAGAGCCGGGGGGGGTGTAGACTTTTGAACAGGATGATCGGTGTAAATTATTATTTTGTCGTCTGGGGAAATGTAAATATCTTGTGCAGATTCTGAAGGGCTGTACACCAAATTTACACCGATCATGGAGAATTTTTCTGTAAAAAGAGATTTATCCAACATTAATGCAAGGAGTCTCCAGCGTCAGAGGTTTGTAACAGTCATAGTAAAGCTGTTGTGTGGGGTTTTTTTTTTTCTTTCTTTTGTTTTTTTAACCTCAAAGGTTACGTGAGGGCATGACTGTTTGTAGGTGCTATGATCTTGTTATAAGTCGTAACAGGAACTAACCTGTTTCGTGGACGTTCCACGTCAATGAACGCGACAATAAATTGATAAAAATTGACCTATTTTTTGATTAACATAAAATTACATCGTTGCCAGATTACTATGGAGTAAGGCGAATAAAACACTTCAGGACACGCTGTTATTAGAAAACAATAAAATTTGTGTGGGACTACATTATATCGTCAAACACACTTAAGTAGCCACGGAAACATCTCTGTATTTATGAAGAGCTGATTGTAGATCATTGTAACACCCAGTAACGTCTGGAGTTTGGCTAAACCGCACTCCCCTCCTGACATATAATCTCATTGCGATGACTTTCTCAGTTGGCTTTAAACCCCACCCCCCTGGATAAGAACGACAGCGAGAGGGAAGGAAATCGGAAAGAATGAGATCCTAATGATAGTCCAGGCTCCCTAATAAGGTGCAAATTCCAGGCCTCCAGCATGCATAGCACAAATTGCTTTTTGACAGTATATTTAAGATGGTAATCGAGTGTCATTTACTGCAGCCAATTTCATTTGAATTGCCTTTTGCATTTGCACCCTCTGTCTCTGGAGCGATCGGTGTGCCCCAGTGGATGTATGCGTGTATGTTTGTCTCCATCAGTCAGTAAGGGAATGTTTTTGGTTTTGTTTTTTTTTCCTCTCTGGGCTGTAGAGGTCGTGTAAGGGAGAGTCATCCATTTTTAAGCTGAAACAGTTGACTTTATTAGTAGTATGCCTGCATTAGCAAAAAAAAAAAGTCTCAAAATGGGGTGACCCCAGAAGTGACATTGACACAACTGGTGCAGTGTTTAGCAGAAACCTCCTGTGTGTGCGTGCGTGTTAATGTTTGTTTTTTGGTCCCTTTTTTTTTGTCCTGCTCTCTAATAGGCCCAGGTGTCATAAATTCCAAGAAATGTGTTTATTTATTTAAAGACTCCATCTGTGTCATACTTTCTCCCTCTTTCTCCTGGATGAAAGACCTATCCGGAGTGTGCGGTTTTAAAAAGAGAAATCCGATCTAATTGCCTGTTAGCAAGTGCCATTAAGTCCCAGGAGGCCATGCAATTAATGCCCCTTTATTATATATTAATAGGGACAATTAGTCATGCAACACAGCACCTTCAGCTTATAGCACCTATCAGGATGCAGTTGAGTTGTCTGGAGAAACTCTTAAACTCTGAGCCAGTGGTCTTGATTCAAAAGGTTTTGACGCTTAAAATGATTATTTGAGGGATTCCAACAACGGCAGCTTGGCAACGTATCAGCTTTTCAATCCAGGAGCACGGCGTCTTGAACGCCTACCTACGGCTGACCCTCGTATTTGTAACGTGCGATAAAATTGTAACGTATTACACTGTAGATACTCCAACATAGTGGTGAGTAGAGAGTGATTTGGAAAACAGCCTAACAACCTGCTTGAAGTCCGTCCAATGTGACCATGAATCTGGAACATAAAGTGATGAAATCATATTGCTTTGAGATTCACTCCAGTGCTAAACCTTTTTAAACCATTAACAATTCAACGTTTTTTAACATAATTCAACTTTATTTTTCATCATCGGAGAGATTGGGAGTGTTGACATTTAAAATAAATAAAGAAAGAATAATTAAAATGTAACATCATTATTGTAATGGGCCATTAATTCATTCAAATGTTTAAATACAACTCGCTTAATGAATTATTATTTAAGTAATTGCTGAATATATCAATGGTTCATTCCAACATTTACTGAATTCTTTTTGTTTTTCACTATTCATGTATTTCATGCTGAATTCACGGTGCATCCATGAAATAATTAACTCTGTCTAAATCATCCATCAACGCTAATGGGCCTGCTTTTAATTGGATGGACTATTGATTATAAAAACCTCTTCACACACTACAGTGTGCTGTGTGAAAACCCCTTTTATTGTCTGTTCAAATGGGGATGTTGTCATTTTGCATGTGGACTCTTAAGAAAATGAACAGAATCGCATTGTGCAAGGAGCAACCTTGATTTAAAAGCATGAATTGGATTTTACTGATGGTTTGATTAAAACAGAATGCGTGTATGGTTCTTCTCGAATTACTATTTAACCTTGAACAGGTCTAAATAAAATGTAAAAGAATGCTGCAGCTTTGCATGCCAACACATTTTATTACATTTGTGCACTTTAGATTTTATGTAAACTACCGGTCGAAAGTTTGGACGCACCTGTTCATAATAGGTGTGGTTATTTATTTATTTATTTACTTATTTTTTATAGTAATAATGAATATATTAACACATTATGATGAAAAATATCATATGACAATATAGTTGTGGAAGTATGCACTTTAAATACCATACAGCAAACAACATACTAGATGTTTTTGTAGATGTGGTATGTGTGTGTTTGACCACAGTGAGACACATCCCAAGGAATATACAATAGAATAAAACACTACATGGTGCGCTGTTATAGGAAAATATTCAGTTCACAGAGTGCTGCGATTTAATGTTACCACTGTAAAAGTTAACTATTTTCCAATAACAGCATATCTATAACGGTCTTATTTCTCTTATACCACAGCTATTTACTTAGATTTTCTTTCAAAGAGCGCCTTTCTAGTTACATTTATACAATATGTATGTAGTATTGTGTAAACTTTATGTATGCGATATGTTCATGGGCTATTTGTATAATGGGATAATTGTTTCATTGTATAATTGTTTGCTGTATATACTGCTCATATATGTGTGTGGCTTAGTCGTTAGCATGTTCGCCTCACACCTCCAGGGTCGGGGGTTTGATTCCCACTGTGGCCCTGTGTGTGTGTGTGTGAAGTTTGCATGTTCTCCCCGTGCTGCGGGGGTTTCCTCCGGGTACTCTGGTTTCCTCGCCCAGTCCAAAGACATGCATGGTAGGCTGATTGGCGTGTCTAAAGTGTCCATACTGTATGAATGGGTGTGTGAGTGTGTATGTGATTGTGTCCTGCGATGGATTGGCACCCTGTCCAGGGTGTACCCTGCCTCGTGCCCGATGCCCCCTGGGATAGGCTCCAGGTTTCCCCATGACCCTGAAGGAAGGATAACCAGTATAGAAGATGGATGGATGTATATACTCTTTATATATCCCTGTATTGTTCTCATTACTTTTTTTTTCTTTCTTTTTTTTTTTTTTTTGCTGCTGTGACACCCTAATTTCTCCATCTGGGGATTAATAAAGTATTCTCTTTATCTTATCTTCTTTAATGCTGTGGAACGAACAGCTATATTATAACAGCTACAAAGAGCCGTTCCCTTACCAACGTCAATTGTTTTCTATTACAAAGCATGTTGTTGACCATTACAAAGCACTGACACTGAAGACTTCTTCGATAAATGTCCCATAAACATCTCGATTGCAGAAAACGTCACCATATCAACTGTACAGTTGTACGTGTTTCTTTGTTCAGTAACACATTTTTTCAAATGAACTTATTTATTAGCCTTTGTTTACGTGTGAATTAGTCCCTGTGAATTAGTTGTTACTATAGAAACGATAGTGTGGTAGTTAGGAATGAGCGCATTAAACGTCAGAGCTGATGTGATAGAAAATGAATATGTATATTTATGTACATTTGTGTAATGTGCGTGTAGTCACGGGAGCTCGATGAGAGCTGGAACCTCCAGTGGAAATATGAGGATGTGGTTGGTGAGGGGAGAGGGGGAGAGAGAATGAGGGATCTCATCATGCTAAATGTATTCCCACTTTCACATCTGACTATTCTCTTCAGGCAGTGGAACCGATTAAGTGGAACGGAGGGACTGGAGGCATGTGTCTGAGTGTGACTGAAGATGGAGATAGACAGTGAGACAGACTTAAGGCACAAATAGCTTTATGTTCAGAAGTATCTGCAGGGAGCGTCTATAGCCCCACGCACGCTTACACTCGCAGGCTAAAAGCCTCACAGCCCATTCTTCTCATTACGTAATGCACAAAGAGAGACATTCATATAAATAAGATTATACAGTCTAACATAGATTCACTGGTTTCATTTCATTTTGTAGGCGTTACTGGTGGTATGTAGCCAGAGTCACAAATGTTAGCATGGAAAGTCTAATATTGGCGCAAAACCTGCGGCTACATTTTCTATACGTTTATACTCAAACTTTTCATCCCAGAGCCCAGGAAATTCCATTCACCATGGCAGACTGTGCTTAATTTTTAGCTAGCAGTGTGCTATCATTTAGCTACAGCAAGTAAAATTGACCTGAACCTTAATACTTTAAATACTTGTAGTTTTTATACGATTTAGTAACACTGTTTTTTATTATTTTTATTTTTCTCTTTTTAAAAAAGAAATAACACATTCACATGTTTACATTTGGAATAGTAACCTACTAAGACAAGCCAACAAACTAACACTCCAGCAGTAGTCCACCATACGCTACACGTAGCAAATCTAGCTAGCTACTTAATGAACACTTAATCCTATTTGCTTATTTTTTTTAGGTTTGATATTGTATGGTAATGCGTTTTAGAAATACACTGTGAACATGTGTGTAACAAGCTAGTAACATTACAAACTAGCTTCCTAGCTGGTGTTGTGTAGAAATCAGTGAGCTTTCGAAAAGATCGATCTTTGTTCTGCAAATGTTCGCAAAGGAATGTGCTTGACGCCCATGCCCGTGAGCGCACAGACATTAGTGCAGAGAGCAGACGCTGGAGCGGAATGCAGCGTCTGAGGAGCCGAGCGGTGCTGTAAATAAGATGTTACATGTCTAAGAGAAAAGCGTCCATTGGACAAACTAGATATTGTCGCGAGCATTGAAATGCTTGAATTGAAATAAAATGTTGATGCTGCTGTTATCTGCTGCGAGACCGATAATGTTACTACTATGAATGGTTTCGTTATGAGTAGATGTTTTACAGTAGCTCTTGTTGTTTTGTATAACACAATCTGATTGTCTGATACATGTAGGCTTATCTTTATTCTTATAACTATTTAGTGTAGCTACCCAATAATGTTGATCCTATAGTTTGTTCATTACAAATGCATATTACTCCCCCTGTCTGATGCTTACAAGATTGTACGCACTACGTAGATCTAGCTCGGTGAATATCTTGGCTGAGCGTAGTTGTGCTAGGGCAGCAGGGACGTTTAGTCCCTGGGGGGTAGCGATACTTTACTGTCCACTAGTTCAAACACCTGTAATCGATGCACGGTCCAAGTCCACCTCATTTCTTCTCCATGAAGAAAAAGCCTGCAGAAACTGAAGAAGTAGAGGGTCAGATGTATACTTGCTGTAGTGCTGCTTGTACATACAAGACTTTCTCTCCATAGCCTGCTGTTCTGTGAGTGAAAGGGGGTAAATGCGATTGTGAGGAGGCGTGGATCCTGGGAGCAGTTCAATAGCATGGTCGTGGGGAGGTAACCCGCTGGCTTTGGTCTTGCTGAAGACTGTACTTAGATGCTTATATTCAGGAGGAATGGTGAAGGAGGCCTGATTCTCTGGGCTTTCAATAGAGGTGGCGGCGATGAGGAGCTCTGATTGAGGAATGCAGTGAGCATTGCAATATGGCGACCACTTGGTGATTTTTCCTTGTTAGTCCATGAAATGGTGGGGTTATGCTGCTCCATCCATGGGAGGCCCTGAATGATAGGCTGTCCAGGTGATTTTGTGATGGCGTGTGGTGTGTGTGTGTGTGTGTGATTAGAATGAAGGTCAGAGTGAACGTGTCAATATGTGAGTATTCTGGGGCTATGCAGTCCATTGTGGCCATGTTTGAAGGCTGCAGTGCAGGATGGGAAACGGAGTTCGTGGCCTGAATAGACCGAACGGGTACAATATTTGGGGAATGTCTAATAATTGGTGACCCTGCTGTTTCTTAAACAACACGAATAAACATAAGAAAAAGGAGAACTTTACATCACCTGAATGAGTTTGATGAACTTGGACTGAGAAACTAGTTATTTCTAGCTCACTGCTCTTATGAAATATGGCTCCTGCCTTTATAACGAATTCATCGATTGTTTTTCAAAAGTAGCTATTCAATCAATAACTATTGAATGGGGAAAAGTAATTTCGCTAGCTGGCATTTTAAAAATTTGATGTAATTATGATAAGTGCCGTGTCTTCTCGGACACCTCTGATCAAAAACCACATGAGAAGTAACGGCTGGATCAGGGTTGCCAGATGTGTCTCACAAATATGTCTCTCAAACAGCCTAATAAAATAAGCAATACCATTTAAAATTATGACTAACAGTTGCCAAATATATTGTAATATTTACAGAGCAGTTGCTCGGATTGAGTTAGGGGTTGGGGGTGGGTGTATGGGAAAAAAATAACCACCAGCAACAAAAACCACAACAGCAATAATAGCTCTAATGATATGATGTGATTATCACAATGGTAATAAATAAATATACATTTATAAAGTCACTCAGTAACCCAGCACCCAGGAGTCTAATAACTTCATGTAGGCAAACTGTCTTTGTACTGACTAGGTTTTTTTTATTTTTTTTATTTTTTTTCCTTCACACAATGAAAAGTGCAGATCACAAGCCACTAAATAACTTCATCATATTCCGTATCCTATAATGAATCCAGATGAGCACGTCAGTTGTCACACTGATCTAGGATCCTTAATTCATCAGGGACAAAAGACATGCTGTGCATTCTGGGAAATTGACTATTCCAAACACACACAAAGCATCATTTGATCCTCGACAAGCACTTCTAACAACAATCTACGAGTGTAAATTGTTTTGGCTTCGGAAGATTGCACAGCGCACTGTTAGAGGCGATAGCCTGTTTCAGCCCATCTCCCACGCGTTCAGAACGATATTATTTCTCTCCTCAGCAACTCCTATGACGCTTGTTACCCCCGACTTCTTTAGAACCAGATGAGTCATGCTGAGAGATCGTCTGAACGAGATGGGTAGGTATGAAAAGCGAGAGAGAGATGGATGGATGGATGAAGGATTTCTCCATCATGAGATGCATAGTAAGGCTATGACAAAAACAAATGGGCTGCATCCAAAATCGTGTACTACCTTACTACACAGTAGGCGAAAAACAGTGCACCAGAGGAGTAGTATGTCCGAATTCTCAATAGGCGAGAAATATCCGGATGGTGTACTGCTTCTGGCGAGGTTTTGCAGTATGCAACCGATGGACACTATGCGAATCAAAAATCCCATAATGCAACTGTACTGGTGTGGACGAGCTCAGACAAAAAAAAAATGCGGAACAAAGTGCATCAACTCTGATTCCAGATCAGTTTGTACAGAAGCACTGAACTGCAAGTTGTGAAAAATAAAGGCTGAATTCCTATCTCGTTATTTCAGCTTAGTATCTAAATATTTAAGAGTCCAAACCTTGACCGTATGCAAATGCTTTTATGTGAATTATCAACCCTTAGATGGATAGTATGTGTCAAAAGAATTCCACTATAACATGTGGATTGCTTACTAAATGGGAAACATTGTGCAGAATAAGAAACATAAGCAAATATTCAATTACCCCTTTCTTGTAGTACACTGGCGTTTCCTTCCACCGGCGGAATGGAAAACGACTTATCGGACATTTTGAATCGGTATAAACAAATGAATTATTTGATAAGTCTGTTTATAAGATTAGTCAGGACACTGTTGGGTTTCTGTGTGTAGAGTAACGTGACTCTGTTTAGCTGCTGGTGAGCAGATCGATGGGAAAGGGTCTGTAATCTGTCACTCATGATCTAAAATAGTCCTATCACCAAGCCCAGTTATTGATAGTGTTAAATATTAAGTAGAAAAAAAAAATACATAATGAGACATTAACTCAAGATAACATGTGTAGAATTTGAGTTGCCAGAATAAGCCAAAATACGCATCAAAATACCAAGTCAAATACAAACTAATACAAGTCAAATAATGACGTACGGATCTTGAAATAAGGCAATAATTCAAAAATAACCAGCCTTATCTTACAAGTGAAAATATTGAAAAATCAAGTTGAAATAATGACAAAATTTAAAAAATAAGGCAAAATAGTCAAAACACTTTGAATTTGAGTTAAGACAGCAGGCAGCGAAGTCATCGCTTGCAAATGACAAAATGCATTATTTATTTAATAATAGCATTTGTACATAATCTGGGGGGAAAAGTACTCAAATAACATCATTTAAAACTATTAACACGTTCTATCTGAGGTTGATGTACTTGGTTGGTATTACCAAGTAAGCCTGTTATCAAGATGGCCGCCACTCTTTTTGGTTCTTGTATGTCTTTTTGTCCATTTTTAAAGCCAACAGTGTCGTACAGTGAACAAAACTACATAAGCAAGTCTGTGTAAGATACCAAACATGACGAACAGAGCTTGGAAGCATCAATTACTTTGTACTTTGCTTACCTTACTTACTACATTTCAAAAGAGAAATCTCCACTTTCTACTCACTACATTTCAAACAGCGTTGCATTTCTCTTTAATCATGAATTTGTATGTGAATGTTATAAATCAGTGATCTTTTCGCTTCAACAAATCGGTTTGTTGTAAATTCCCAACAAATCTAAACTTCAGATAAAGCCTGCATTTAAAAGCGTTCTAATTATCAATCACTGTAATCTAGCTGCTCCTACATATGCTAGCTTGCTGTTAGTATGAAACGTGTTTGTATTGAGTTGTGGCATGCTAGTTAATGAGAGATTAGCCAACCCCCCACGTTTTCCCACGTTTCTTGGTGAAAAGGGCATTGTCTAAAATCAGTGTGTCGTTTGAGACGGACCTCTGTATTTATTTTGTGAATGTTTTTTGTTTCTAGTGCTTTTGCTTTCATACTTTTGGTAAATGTAAGGATTAGTACTTTTTCTAGCTTAACCATTAGCTGTACTATAATATTTACCTGAGCGTTTTGTTTACATGAGTAGTTGCACTTTTAGATTACTTTTAAGAAGAAGGTTTGAGGAGAGTGTGTGGGGATTTCACAATGCTAACCTGGTGGCTAGCAGCCACCGCCGCCGTCGTTTGTTAGCCTAGTAGCTCCAGTGCAAAACTGAAGAACACGGCCTCCAACACGTCTTGGCTGATTGACTAAATATGCTTAGGGGAACATTGTGTACATTTGTTTGTGCCAAGTAAGGAGCTAATTATTTCCCGACTTCAATATTCCTGAAACCGAGCCTAGCATAACACTCTTCCGCTAAAAACGTTGATCTGCGAAGCATAAAATTAACAAATAAGTCAGCCTTATTGAAATGCCATCTGACTGAATTGCGTCTCATCATGGACTACAGTTATTTTCTATTTCTCAGTTCCCGTTTGAAACCTGTAATATTCTGAGGGTTTCTAAAAGCGGAAATCTGACGATGCTTTTCCGAGACAGATATGACATTTCAGTCTGTGACGAGTGCTGCGGGAGGACGGTGACAGTGAAGGGGTATGACAGCGGTATAACAGCTTGAATTTCAATCCTCAGAATAGTTGTGGAGCGAAAAATAAATATATAAACGGTGAATAGAAGAAGCTCTGTGACCTGGGCTAAAAATAAAATAAATAAATACGTGTTGTACAGTGCTTAGGCTGTCATTTTACTTGAGTTATTTTGATGTTGAAGTAGTTTTGCTTTCGTCAGGGAAGACATTTTGTCCGTGCTCCATGAGCGGTTGTAAATTATTATTTGTAAAAAGGGCCCTTTCAATTTTAGTTCCGAGTCTGTTAATGAAGCAGTGTTTCCTGTTGTATAATTTATCTCATTAACAAAAGTTAATAAGCAATAACCAGAGTGAAAGCAGGATGGGAGTGTGTTTTCCCTCTTCAATAAGAAGTTATTTATCCGCCTGTTTTGCTTGTACGCTCCGGGAGAGACGGAGAGCAGGTGAGGCTCGAATACGAAGATGAGAAAAGCACTGAAACGTGTGTCAGGAGCAGGAAATGCACCGTTTCCACAATCCAAACATGGCTGTTCCCTTCACCGTCCGTTAGCGCCGTACTTATTTCCCTCGTTTATGTTTTTTATGTGTGTGTGTCTGCAGAATTCTTACTCATTTGTAATCCAAACACACTAATGGATTTCAAAACAAAAAAACAGATTCACATAAAAGTAAATACGCTCAAAACATGAACTCTATTTTGAGGGCAGTAATATAATCCATGTATTAGTTCATGAGTCGTACAAAACGTTCCTTGCAAAATGCATCGATCCAAAAAACAACAGCAAAATCGTAATCATGACTGTACAATTAGACATCGACATTAACTCAAAACAGAAAGGGGAGGTCCTTCTTGAACATCGTTACCGATTGGACGATAAAGGGCCTTATTTATTTATTTATTTATTTATTTATTTATTTATTTTAAATAGATGCAATGTTTTGAAAATGAGGTTGATATTTCAAGAAAAAAGTCATGTTTAATGGTAGAAAATTCGCAATATTTCAAGAATGAAGTCGTAATATGACTATTCTCGCAATATTATGACCTTATTCTCAAAATATTGAGGGATTATTCTCAAAACGTTATGACTTTATTCTCATATGAGTTTTTTTTCTTGAAATAGTTTGGCTTTAATCTCATCATTTTGTGACTTTATTGAAATATAGATATATATTTTTTTAATCAGAATATTACAACTGTTCACTAAATATTGCAACTTTTTCTTCAAAATATTTTATGGCTTTATTATTGAAATATTGTGATTATTGATCAGGATATTACAACTGTTCTCCAAATATTGCAACTTACAGTATATCTCTAAATATATATGAATATAGACTTTATTATCATGAATATTGTGACTTGATTCCAAAATATTGTCGTTATTCCCAAAACATTACAGCTTTGTTCTTTATTTAATTATTTTTTAAACATTTTAACCAATGTCTGTAAAACTCTATAGTAGCTATCTAGTTAGCCTAGTGAAAGTTTTAATGTGAAGTTACTTATTATTATTATTATTATTATTCTTTACCAGAAAAGAAAACAAACAACTTATCGCTTGCATGTAACATAACCTAAGGTTGTGTTACTAATTATCACCGTTATCTTTGTAGCTCCATTAGCAAATTAAATTAGCAAATGAATCATTACCAAATATGTCTTGGGTTTTATTATTTTTTTAATCATTGTACTGGACTACAGCAGGACTGCCTCCATCTTCTATTTACTAGCTGCACTGTGTCTATCTTGTGTATCTTTGGCAGCTTGGACGGTCTGTGTGTGTGTGTTCCACTGATCTCTTCTCCATCCCATCGCTTTCTTTGCTTAGAATGAGGGGAAAGAAACAAAGAAATGGATGTGCAGAAAGGTGTTGCTTCAAAGACGAATGAGGGGAAAGAAAGGAAAGAGCAGCGAGTGTGAGAGGAGAACAACAGGATGTGTGTAGTTGCCGAGAATTAATCAGAAGGCAACAAAGCGCACAACCAGTTTCTGCCGAGAGAATCAATCCATTTAAAAGAGCTCATCAGGCTCCCTCTGTCTGTCTCTCTCTCTCTTTCTCTCATGCGCACACACACACACACACACACACACACACACACACACAGTGTTTTAAAGGAGAGGGCTATTCAGTGTGTCTCGAGCTGCTCCTGGTTAATTATCTCGCAGCAGCCTCCCTTGGACAGATGAGACTATTTTTTGGCCTCAGCTCCTCTGAGATTTATAGCTTTCTTTCTGCAGTAAAATGGAAAAAGAATTCTATCCATCTATCCATCTATTCAGGAGCTACATTCTGCTCCTTGAGGGTACTAGACGATTGTATTTTTTATATATATATATATAAAATATATTCTTTTCTTTCCTTGCTGTATATTCTGAAAGAGTATTGAGGTCAAAGGTTGTTTTTAAGCAGCACTGAACCATTTGGAAGAAAACCGGAGTGGAGAGACCGTCGCGACACTCAGCCGTTACAGAGGCGAGAGGTCAGGGTACTGAGGTGTTTAGTGATTGTTGCCATGATGGCCGGCTGACCCAGCCACAGCCATGCGACTTCAGAGCCTTGAGAGGGCTGTAACGATTGCCAAACCAACTGCCACGCAGCGATTTTTCAGCATTTCGTCAGCCACTAGTTATCACCGACTGCTGGGTAGAGAATTTGATCTGCGCTGACGAGGACCGAGATTGGTTGTTCAGCCAAGTGATTCATTGTAGGGGGGGAAAGAACCAAGCACGACGATATGGCAGAGCGAATTTGAATTATGATTCACGCTGGCGTGAAAATGGTAGGTAGACTAGTTTATTTGGCAACATCCCAGCACATATGTGTGACGGTCTGTGAAAACCTGTCTGATGTCGTTGTGGCTGAATTCAAGCAATACAAAAAATCAAGTTTCGCTTAAAAATCAGTTTTTTCTTTTTTCTTTTTTCTACATACATGTTGACACCTCAATTTTAAGACTGCATGAATATGTTTCACCAAAATGGTGTTGAAATGTTTTGATTTACTTTATCTTTGCAGGAAGAAATCCTAGACAAGGTTATAAAGTCGAATAAGGAGCCAGATTAACACAAAGTTAGTTTAAGGATAAAAATGTCTAAAACCTTGTTAGCAAAGTGTGATTTCCTCACGCGGTGAGTGGCATGTTTTGATCAAGTTATTGGATAGCTGTGTGCCTTAAATTCATATCAGTTCAGTATTAATCAGAGATCAGCCTTCAAAATGGCCTTGTTACTCTTGCACGGCAGTCAGAATGGAATTTTCAAATGCAATGTTCTTCTTTTGTGTGTAAAATGATTTAAATTTAAAATGCTGTAACATTTATGGTTGAGATGCATGCAATACAGAAACGTATTTCATTTCAGGAAAGATTGTTTTTCAGAACCATGTTTAATAGAAAGCATCCAAATCTAACTGTACATATCTGTTTTTCTTGGGAAAGTGAACGTAGCATACCTTGTGTTCTCAATTCCAGTTCAAAGTTTCCCTATAATTCAATTTCTGAAGTTCCTGATAATTCGCTGATCAATTAAATATGAGAAAACGGTAAACGCTTCAGGGCAGGTACAGGTGTTGTTTTTAAAGTCCCCATGAAAATCTAATTTTTTTTGGCTTTTAGTATGAATGTTAGCCTTAACCTTATCTATAAGGTTTGTATGAATTCAAAATGTTCAGTCTCTCTGTACCACTAATATGGATCAACAATTTTGATGACATCATTCTGCACTTCAGCTTCTCTTCAGATTTTCTGTCCAATCAAATGCTCTCTAGAATCGGAAGTGTCCCACCCCCAACATTATAAATATCACCTTGCCCAAGTTCCCATTGGGAGAGAGGGAGATCATATTCAGCAGGCGTGGGTTGTAAATGTTTCTTTGGCTCTTTGAACGCGTGCATTTTATTCAGTTTTTCAACTATAAGTTGGTTAAGAAGGAAATTGCTGGAATTCATTCATTTTATTGCTCGGGCTCGCGTCCATTGTATTAAATGTCAAGTGCGGCTTAGCCCGGGCTATTTGAAAAGGGGGAGGTGCCAATCAATATGTCCTGCTCTGACTTCCTGTTTCAGGGGAAATTACGTCAACGCTTCGAATAACGCTGCACATTTCAAGGCACTTCACGGGAACTTTACGCTCTAACCCAGTCAGTTTAGAAGAAGAAGCCTTTGTCACATACATTACAGCACAGTGAAATTCTTTCTTCGCATAACCCAGCTTATAAGGAAGTTGGGGTCAGAGCGCAGGGTCAGCCATGATACAGCACCCCTGGAGCAGAGAGGGTTAAGGGTCTTGCTGAAGGGCCCAACAGTGGCAGCTTGGTGGTATTTGGGCTTGAACCCCCAACCATCTGATCAGTCACCCAGAGCCTTTTTACTGTTGAGCCACCACTGCTAAGTACATTAGTATTTAATACATTGGTCTCAAATGGTAGGGAAGAAGGGTGGGTTGTTTAATACATAATGTGTTTAAACCACACTCAAAACACTGAATGTTAAGTCCGTGAGGGAATGTACTGATGTTATCGATGTCACAGATTTGTCAAAACGTCTAGAAAAAAGGGGTTCGGTTACCTCTAAAAGAAAAATAAATAAATAAATACACCACTTAATTTTCACTATCCTCATTTACTTTCAGCTTAAAGACACAGGAGCCTTCAGGTGGTCAGCTGAAGGGGAGAAAAGCATAATGCGCAAGAACACAGAAGTGGATATATAAAGCAACATTTACCTCACTGTTTATTGAAAAGACCCTCAAGAAAGATTGAGAGTTTGGTCAACTGTTCTCTGTGGAAGTGGAGAGTGCAATATCCCAGCAAACAGAGGAAGGAAACTAAATAATACTTAATTTTGCCACCTCCAGGGTCCCTGATTCCGTAATTGTATTTTGTTACTTCCTATCTCTACACCAAAGGAAATTCTGCACTCGTTCTCCGTTTCTTCTCTTCTTCGTGTTACGCCAGTGACCCCTCCTGAACCCCATTGAGCGAATTAGAGACTTCACATTGAGCGAATTAGAGCTCCACAGTTTCTCAAGCACACATTATAGATTCATGCGCGTGAAGTGGTCAACAAAACTTGGTGAATCACTGAGGCGTTGGAAGAACAGTCTGCTCTCCAACTCTGGCAGCATTACGCAAATATTTAACCATTCTGCTGAACGTGAATCTGGTTTGCCGGTTTAATTATCGCGATTTTCACTTTCAACAGCTGATTCTGTCGCATACGGAGCGAAATAACTGTTGATGGTACGGCCATAAGTCATCTGTAAGTATTAAATGTAGCTACAGTGCTTAAACAACCCTTCCTTGATTATAATGTGCGCTTAACAGCTTGTGGAAAGATATAAAAATCATTCACAGCCATACATTTGGATACACATTTTATGGATATGAGGTGAACACAAGACTCGTAATAGCTTTGATGCCATGGTATAAGTAAAGGCAATTTGTGAAATGATGTTTTAAAAAAAAAAAAAAAAAGCTCTCAAAGTTAAAACCTCTCATTATCACCCCCCCCCCCAGTTATGGCTTATAGAGCAAAATTACCTAAGCAATTCTAGTGCCTTAAGATGCTTTTACATATGCAGTCTGTTTGAATCAAACCTTGGTGTGTTTTTGCCCATGGTGTGGTTCCTTTAGGCAAGGAGTGCACACAGTATTCACACTTCAGGAATACTGAGTGTCTGAGCAAAGTGGTCTTGGTCCACTACCAACTGAACTCTAAACTGTAATGTGGTGCAATTGCAGTGAGAAAGTGATTTGACCCTGAATTGACCCAGCTGCAGGAAGTGAACCAAACCTGCCATAGTTTGGGTTGTGGGTGATGATATATAGATGTGAGCCATAGGACAGCGGTGCAACGCTGCAGAAATGAGTTCACCTGTTCACCCCAATTTGGTCACCCGTTATTTCCCACCCACGAGTGTGGGAGCATGGGAGCTCTGCCCTATCATACTACAGCTACCAGCCGGAGGATGAAGGCCAACATGTGCTTCTTCCAGGACGTACGAAGCCAGCTAACACCATCTTCTCAAATTGCTGTTCATGCTTGTGTCACAGGGTGGCGTCACACCCTCAGAGGAAAGCGCTGTCTGCTCTCTTCTACATACATTCTGTAGGCTCGTAGACACCCATGCTCATGTCACGGTTATTAACAGCAGAGAGAGTATGCTATCCATCCCAGCCAGAGAGCACAAACAAATCTGCTTCCTTGCCACAGATGAGCACAGATGGCCTTGGGAATCGAATTTGTGATATCCCCATGATGGATGGATAGATGGATTCACTCTATCCATTTTCACTACCGCTTATCCGACACAGGGTCACAGGGAGCCTGGAGCTTATCCCAGGGGACTCTGGGCACAAGGCAGGGGGCATCCTGGATGGAAAGCCGACCCATCGCAGGGCACAGTCGCGCACACTTTCACTCACCCATTCACACTTGAAATGCCAGACAGCTTACAACGAATGTCTTTGGACTGGGGGGAGGAAACCGGAGTACCCGGAGGAAACCTCTGAAAAACACTTAGAACGTGCAGATTAAGCAAATCATCTTTTTCCAATCAAGTGTCCTTTACAGTTATTTCCTTGATTATAGACTTATGAGCTTATAGCACCTTTAAAGAAAACTCAAAGTTTTCTGTATGCACTTGCGTCCAGCCTCCCAGCCTTCCGTTTGGTATAACCCTTTAACGGCTGTGACCTCATCACACGATCTCCGGTCAAACTTCTCTCCTTGCTCACAGTGTAATTACTAATGCCATTCACTTGCTTGCAAACACATTGCTCCCTTTATGTAACCCAGACTCCCAGAGTTACTTGTGAAGTCTCTCTCCAACATCGTGTCTGATTCATGGTTCTTGATTAAGTCCTGTCTAGTTTATTCCTGTTTGTTGATTTTGTCTGACCCTCAGCCTGTCTCAGGTTTCTCAGCATTGCCCAGCCCTTTGGTTTGTTTGCTCCATTGGTTTTAATAAAAGCAGAAACCAGCACTTGCGCCTGTCTGCCCACTTCACGACACGTAACAAGTATTAAGTTTATATAAGGTCGCAGTATACGATTCAGGACACGGCTTGTGACGACAACCATGTGACTCTGTTGCACTGGCGCGTCTGATTTTAGGCTTATATGCAAGCAAAAGTGATGCTCATCAAGCCTGTTGAGTCTTTGAGTGATGTGCTCCAAACACTTTTTCCAATTTAAGCAATAAAAAGGAAACAGATTTGACTGTGCAGTTTTCCCCCCAATGATGAATAAATAGCGCCTAAGTGGATTATTGGATTATGGAAAGAATTCGGGAATTAATTCTTACCAGTAGTAGTAGCCAAGGCAAAAGGCAGTCTTTCCAAATGGATAACATTCCTTAGACGAATTCCCTTAATGCATCACTACTGTAGATACTTAAAAGGATGTAGATTGCTGAAAATCTTCATATGCAAATGAGCACACCAAGGAGTAAAACTCGAGGCCCCTGGTTTGATAATTTTGTTGTATTGTACTATGTACAAAACATATACAGTGGCAAGAATAAGTATGTGAACCTTTTGGAATTTCATGGTTTTCTGCACAAATTTGTCATAATGTGATCTGATCTTCATCTAAGTCAAGGGTATTGACAAATATAATGTGTCTAAAATAATAACGCACAAACAATTCTGATCCCTCATGTCTTTATTGAGAACAAGCAAAAAAAACCTCATAGTGCTTGTGGAAAAAGTATGTGAATCCTTCAGTTAATGACCTCAAAAAAGCTAATTGGAGTCTTGTTAAGAAAATGAGTTTGGAGGGGTGGACTACAGCTACTTTGACTGATAAATACCCCTCAAACTTTTGGAGTTTGCTCTGCACAAGAAGCACACGCTTATGTGAGCCACGCCTCGCCAAAAAGAGCCTTCAGAGGATCTACAATCAGGAATTGTTGATTTACATAAAGCTGGCAAGGGTTACAAAGTGACTTCAAAGACTTTAGAAATTCACCAGTGTACAGTTTGGCAAACATTCTGCAAATGGAGACACTTTGGGAATGTTGCTACTCTACCAAGAAGTGGGCGCACAGTCAAAATGACACCAAGAGCACATCGAAGACTCATCAATGAGGTAAAGAAACAACCCCGAAAGACAGCCAAAGATTTGAAGGCTAACATCTCTGTTCATGAGTCTACAATACGTAAAACATTGAACAAGCAGGGTATCTATGGCAGGACACCACGAAGGAAGCCACTGCTTACTAAAAAGAACATTGCTGCACGCCTGAAGTTTGCAAAAGAGCACACTGACACTCCACAGCGGTATTGGCAAAATGTTTTGTGGACTGATGAAACTAAGATTGAACTATTTGGAAAAACCACACAGCACTACATCTGGCGTAGAAAGGGCATGGCATATTATCATGAAAACATCATCCCAACTGTAAAGTATGGTGGAGGAAACATCATGATCTATGCTTGCTTTGCTGCATCAGGGCCTGGCCAGCTTGCAATCATTGAGGGGAAGATGAATTCCCAAGTATATTAGACAATTCTTCAGGACAATGTGAGAACGTCTGTATGTCAGCTGAAGCTGTGTAGAAGTTGCGTGATGCAACAGGACAACGACCCAAAACACCGGAGCAAGTCCACAACAGAATGGCTTCAGAAAAACAAATTCACCTTTTGGAGTGGCCGAGTCAGAGCCCAGACCTCAACCCAGTAGAGATGCTATGGAATGACTTGAAGAGAGCCATACACATGAGACGTCCAAAGAATATGACTGGGCTAAAGCAGTTCTGCCAGGAAGAATGGGCTAAAATTCCTCCTGAACGATGTGCAGGTCTGATCCACAGCTACAGGAAGCGCCTGGTTGAGGTTACTGCTGCCGGGGGGGTGTCAACCAGTTATTAATTCTAAGTGTTCACTTACTTTTTCCACTGCCATTTTGAATGTTGAATGAGTGTGTTCAATAAAGACATGGGACAAGGGATCAGAATTTATTTTGTGTTTTTATTTTAGGCACATTATACTTGTCAATACCCTTGACCTAGATGATCAGATCACATTTTATGACTAATTTATGCAGAAAACCATGAAATTCCAAAAGGTTCACATACTTATTCTTGCTACTGTACATATTTATTGAGGGAGGATTGCATAAAAAGTGGGAGGTCAGCATAAAACAAGGTGAAGAAATGGAAAGCACAGATTAATATAACGTACTCCCTCTGGCCCAATAATGGCAGCCAGTTTTGCTTGTGATTGCACCGTTTTCCAAAACCAGGTATAAATTAGCACTATGCGTGTTGCTCTAAACTGTTTATAGGCAATTTTGGCTGCTGTGAATTTTTCCAGTCTGTGATCGATCAGATGACAAGCACGATGGCGTTGATGGCGGCATTAGCATGAAATTTGAAGCTTTGAAACCTATTTGAGCAGAGTGTATAGATGTGGAGCTGAGACAGCTTGAGCGATTATGGGCTAAAGCATTGCTGCATCAGTCATTTTGTGTAGAGCTGAATTTCCAATGGTGCCATTATCAGCAGTGTGCCTTTTTTTTTTGTACAAACTGTTAGATTTTTATTTTATGACTTCTACATTATCAAATCAGAAGAAAAACATTTTAGATTTCCAAACATTAGTTTTCCAGCGCAAAAATTAAATGTTACAGAAAAATGTTTGTATATCAGTAAAGAAAGCAGAATTTTAAGTGGTAAGACACTTTTCAGGCAAAAAACAAAAACAATACAATGATGCCTGCTGGGTTTTGCAGCAAAACCTAAGATGCGAGTACGACAGTCAAAGTCTCTAGAAAAGTCAAAGTCTCCAGAAGAACTGGGGCTGGTTCTGCAAGATGCTCAATAAATCTCATTTCCTTATAAAACTGCACAAATTATATCTGACTACTTTTATTATTTGGTCGTTTTTTTTTTTTTGTTGTTGTTGTTTTTTTTAAATGGAGAAAAACATTTCACAAATACACACATACACAAATGTGTAATAATACAAGACCATTTGGTGAAAGAACTATTTAGATAAACTACGTCTTTTAAAACTGCTTGTACTTTAAAACTGCAAATTGGGTATCCTTTGTTCTCTATATCTTTTTAGTAGCTGGTCCAAGGCACCGTTTGCACTAATAGCAAATGAGCTGAGCTCCATCCTTAGTAAGTAAAGAATTAATTTCAGATGCCCTTTGTGCACATAATCTGGCTTCATCAAGTTGCATTTTGTGCAGATCTACGTACATCTGACCATAACAATGAGGTGAGTAGGTACCAGTTTGAGTAGATTAAGGTGGTCATTAAATGAAGCGATGACCGAGTAAGTAAGGCTTACAGGATTAGTAAGGATTAACAGGTGAATCGGTGAGTTAATAGGCCAGAGAACAAAGCGGTCACAGGTGGGTTAGGGGTGGGGGTTTGGAAAGATGGATGAGTCAGTAATTAATGCAAACTATGGAAGCAGGGTTCAATTGTAAACTCTCTGTATAGGAAATTTAATCTCTCTTCCAAAATAATGAAATAAAGGAAAGCACAAGCACAGACTACCAGGTCAAGTGCAGCAATCACTGTTTCCTTTGGTTACACCTCACCCTTGTAGTGAGTAGTGAGAGACAGACTCCATTGAATAATTAGGTTTCTGTCCATACTAATGGTAAGACTCTTAAGATATTTCAATACAATGAAAGTGATGCACTCCATCATGACACCACATTGTGTGATATAACAACGAAGATCGAATAGTTACTGCATCTTGATACAGATTCTGTCCACGTATGCTATTCGGAGATGTTCAGAATCGAGTCTGAGGTCTTTAGTTGTCCTATTTACACTCAAACTGAGTCTATTTTATTGCACATAAGAAAAAACAATGTGGTATTATTTATAGGGAGTTGCTCATGGTACAGTCTGTCCCAATTATATGTGCATGAAATGTAACAAAATAGCACATTTAAATGCCTAAAAGTTAACAGGAATCCCAGGGCCTCTATCTGAACGCAACCTCCCCTGAGATAGCAGGGTTGAACTTAGCCATCAGCACTATATATTCTTCCTAATGAATATGCATGTTCTGGATATTATTCCCTTTACATATAACATTTAATGGTTGGACTAAACTAATAGTTATTTTCTACTGTTTAAAATTGGCAATTTATTATTGATCTCGGAAGTCTCAAGTCGTACTGCATTGCCAAACTAAAGCTCCAAGGAAAACTGACTGATAAACACCAGAGCTTATCAAATCTGCAAAATATTCAAACATTTATGAAAGGGAGTTTCTTGTATTGGTCCTGTATTTGTGGTTCAAAGATAATTCTCTTAATTGCTGATCATTTCAGTCATGATACATCTGCATGCTTCCCACAGCATCTTGGTGAGATACAAGAGAAATACTTGCAATCTGTATGTCAGAAACTAAATGAGTGACAAGCCACACTTTAGCCCTTGTATTAACATTAGCTTGCAAATTAATGTACACTATCTATCCCATCATGGGAGGTTAAAGAAGACCCCACTGTGTAGCACCGTTTGGATATATTTTTAGAAATCTGACAATTTGACTGTTAAGCACGGTGGATTATTGGTTTGCATGTTTGCTTCGCACCTCCAAAGTTGCATCTCCACCCTGCGTGCAAAGAGCTTGCATGTTCTCACTGTTCTTCGGGTTTCCTCCCCCAGACCAAAGACATGCATTGTAGGCTGATTTGGCATTTCCAAATTCTCTGTAGTGTGCGATTGTGCCCTGTGTCCCCTACCTTGTGAACTGAGTTCCACGGGATAGGCTCCTGGCTCCGGGCTCCCCCGCGACCTTGTGTAGGATGAGCGGTACGGAAGAAGGATGGACAATTTGATTTTACTTTTGATTACTTGAATGTTCCTAGATTCTAATTTTCTGTAACCAAGGATAACTGTTTTTATAACTTTCTTTTTGAGGGCATTATGAAGGTTTCAATCCAGGTCAAGTTGGGAGACGATAAAGTTCAAATCCATGCCACGTCACAAGTCTGTCAAGTTCAAATTTCAAGTTGTGAGTCGATCAAAAGGTCAAATCCCTGTCGAGTATCGATCAGTATGTCAGGCTCGAGTTGTGGGTCAGTTAACTTCAGATCTGCATCAAATCACGAGTCAGTCAAGTTCAAATATAAGATTTGGGTCAGTGAATGTGTGACTGAAGTATGACTCCAAACGGATTCACTAACTTGTTAATTTGGTGCAACAGTGTATTAACAGGTTGTAATTGGGCAGTAGCTGGTATGACTTTTTTTTTTTTTCCTCACTGTTTCTCGATATTTCTACCTGAGCGCTGCTTTATCTGTGTGAAAATTAACATTCTGTGTAGGTGTGAATTTTCTTGGGTACCATTATTTTAAAGGAGACACAGTTTGGTGGACTATCTAGACTGGTACCCAAATCCGTAGATGGTGATCTTTTGAAATTTTATGGAGTATGTGTCTTTCTGATTAATTCTGCTTGGTATTGTGTGTGTGTGTGTGTGTGTGTGTGTGTGTGTGTGTGTGTGTGTGTGTGTGTGTGTGTGTATATACTGTACTTAATTTTTTTTTCAACTGTTGCACTCGTGCCTGATGTTCTTGTTCATTTGTTCTTGTCTTACAGGAGCCTCGAGGTCAGGATGATGCAAGAACCAGGATCTTTGGTGGCTTAATTCCTCTGGGAGGAAAAGACAGATTAGGGAGAAGTAGAGCAAGGTGACAGAGGACCATGCACACGTTCTCTTGTCCACTGGATGCAAGATAGCTGCGAAGCCCTTTGCTATTTAAAAGAATATACTAATCTATCTCCTACTTGAGCCCTTTTATGAGGAATACCACTTGCCTCAGCTGTATTCACAGACCGAAAGTTTGAGATCCTTTTAAAAGACTGTCTATTTTTCTGACCTCTCTTGCTGTCTGAAGGGTGCCCACTGATGGAGAGAAGAAGGAGAGATTTTGGAGAAAATCGAGACAGAACCAGAGAGTGAGAGAGAAACTGAATAGAATCTGCTGAACAGGCAGCACTGGGAATACGGCCCTTGGAGATTCTGAGCGTGCTACACTACCGTCTGTTACATAATCCCCCTTGGAGAAGGAACAGTGTTTTGACCGTGTTTTGATCTTACCCAATATTAGCCTCTGTTTATAAGATCAAACTGACCATTTTTCAGGAATTAGTGTTTGTTTGTGGTAGGATGACGAGGAAAACCAGGTCTTCATGGTGGCCCCTGTGGCTCTTGGCCTTAATGGGGTACTGTTGTTCTACAGAGGCCCTGGAGTTTGGGGGAGCACCGGGACAGTGGGCTCGCTATGCCCGCTGGGAGGCAGGCTCAATCGGAGAGCTAAGCTTCAGTCTGAAGACCAATGTGAGCAAGGCCCTCGTACTGTACTTGGATGATGGCGGCAACTGCGACTTTCTAGAGCTCCTGATCGCAGAGGGACATCTGAAGCTCCGTTTTGCCATCCACTGCGCTGAGCCAGCCACCATCAACATGGAGACGCGCGTCAGTGACGACCGCTGGCACATGGTCCTCCTCACACGCAACTATCGTGAGACTATGCTTATGGTGGATGGTGAGACCAAAGTGGCAGAGGTCCGCTCTAAGCGCAGGGAGATGGCCGTGGTCAGCGACCTATTTGTGGGAGGAATTCCGCCAGATGTTCGTCTATCTGCCCTCACCTCCAGCACGGTGAAGTACGAGCCTCCGTTCCTGGGCCTTATTTCCAACTTGAAGGTGGGCGAGATGCCTCCGACTCTGCTCAACAGCCAAGGAATTCAGAGCGACCTGGAGTACTTGTGTACCAAGCAGAATCCATGTCTCAATGGAGGGTTCTGTGTTGTCCAGTTTGGAGAGGTGCATTGTGATTGCTCTCACACACGTTTTAGAGGGAAATACTGCAAGGAAGGTAAGAGGAAAATATCTATTGTAGTTTATTTGTTGAAATAATATAGCATGTTTGATTTGATTGGCAGTTCACCAAATCTGATCTTGTGTGTTGAGAAATTATAAATTAAAGCTTGGCACTGTGGTTCTGTTTTGGATGAGATGGCGTAGTGGATAACATCACTGTCTCACAGTTCCAGAGTCGCCAGGTTGACCCTGAGCTCGGGTTACTGTTTGTATACCGTTTTGCGTGCTCTCCCCATGGTTCTGTGAATTTTGCCTGAGGTCTGCAGTTAACAAAAATATACCGATTAGTGGACTGGCTACAACTAAATTGCCTGTAGGTGTGTATGAGCATGTGCTTGGTGCCATGCGAGCTCTGGTGTCTCATCCCAGATATATCCGGTCCTCAAGCCCAGTGTTCCCTGGATCGGCGCTGGATCCATTGCAACCCTGACCAGGATTAAGCAGTTAATGAAGATAAATTCATGTTTGGGTCAGAGTGCTTGAGTGCATTTGTAGTCCTTTATCTTATCTCGGGTTATGAAGGATGCTCTGGTCCATTTAATGTTCTACTTACTTGCATGAGGATGCCCAAGGGCCCCCCCCTTTCCCCCTCAGATGGCTGAGTTTATACTTGGATCCCTCTCTGAAAGGGAGCTAATACATAAATCTTCCACATAGAATTAAGGGTCCCTACAGAGAAATAAAGCCAAGAAATCATTTAGACTGCTAGATTTAAGATTGTAGTTCTGTCAAGAACATATTATGAACATGTTTCCTGTGATTAATTTGTTGCTGTATGGTGGTGTTGGGGTGGGGGGGGGGGGGGGGGGGGGGGGTACAGTAATTTTATAAATTTATAAATGAATAAAAGGTTGCACATTTAAGTGGTCAGGAGCATGGTTTGTTGCCTGTTTTTTTTTTTTTTTTCTTCCCTAAGTGCATGTTCAGTGTTTTGTCCCAGTCTGGCCTTTGTATCCATTTATAAACCACGGATTTCGAGATGGATGAAACCAGGCTGAACTTTTTACTTTGCCTTTCCCTAAAACAAATTTCCTCCGATTCCCGGCCAATCACTCTTTTTCTTCCATCGCAGAATGCAATTCAATTTCTCACTGAGGATCTCCGACCCCAATGCTTTGCTTGTTTACTTGTTTTTTTGTTTGTTTTGTTTTTATGAGAGAGATATTTTGGTCTTTTTGCACTCACTTGCCTTAGAAATGTCCTTTTTGTACTGTTACTCACTTCCATGACATCTGCCTGGGCCTATCTTCTGCTATGCCTGTCATTATGGCTTTTGTTTTTGTTTACCCTTCTCTCTTTTACCTACAGTGGTACTACTTCAAATCCCTCGTTTTATTTATTTATTTATTTATTTATTTATTTATTTTTTTCCCTCTCTCTTGTTCTTTACCCTCCTTGCCATTTATCTTCCCACTGTGCTATTGTCTATCCTAAGGTGGATGCTCTATATTTTTGCTGCTCACCGCACTTTTTTTCTGTTATCTAAATATCTGTCCCCCTCTCTCTTTCTCCTTCTCTGTTTTTAATACGTTTTTCTGTGCATTTTAAAGGATCGTTCTTTTATTTTTAACTTTTTTATTTTTTTTTATTATTTTTTTTTTAAAGGTCATTACCAGAAACATAGGATTTTTCACATTGTAAAAACCCGGACAGCAAGTAGCAGCACAACTGCATGTCGTTGAGCTGCTGGGGGCTGACTGAGGTGCCGGGATCATTTCTCCCTCCCCTCTCACATGTTTATTCACCCTTTTCTCCATTAATGTCTCATTTTCACCTCTTTCGCTGCCACCCCCCGACCCCCCCACCTCACATGGTGATATGAAGTGTATCCTGGTGGAGTGCTGATACCGTTTAGCTGTTGGCGTAAGCAGGATACAGAATACCAATGCGCGCCCACTCTGACTGCAGGAAATATTTGTTCTTTTGGAAAATAAAAGAAAGAGTAAAGGAGGTGAGAGAGAGACAGAATGCTAATTGGTTTATTTGTTGTTGTGTTTTTTTATGTTGTCGAGAGAAAATCCCTTGTCCAAACTCTAGTGCATCGGCTATTTTATGTTTTCTGTACAAAAGGATTTAAGCTAGTACATAAGTTTATAGGAGGACATGGTGGCTTAGTGGTGATCATGTTTGCTTCGCACCGCTGGGGTCTGGGGATTGATTCCTGCCTCCTCCCTGTGTGCATGGAGCCTGCGTGTTCTTCCCATGCTTCAGGGGTTTCCTCTGAGTACTTTGGTTTCCGTCACCAGACCTAAGACGTGCGTTACCAGCTGATTGGAATTTCCAAATTCTCCGTAGTGTGTGCATGTGTGCGCAATTGTGCCCTGCGGTAGGTTGACACCCTGTGCCCTGCCTTGTGCCCCGAGTCCTGGGGGATAGGCCCCGGGTTCACTTTTAGAGGAACACCTGAACATGCCTGCAAATATACAAACAGCCAATCAGCCGGATAACGGCCACTGCATAAAATCATACAGATAAAGGTCAAGGGCTGATTTTATTTATTTATTTATTTATTTATTTATTATTTATTTACATTAAACATCAGAATGGCGGGGGGGACCATGTGATTCCAGTGACATTAGTCATGGCATGGTTGTAACCCTGGCTTATATAACCACTCTTTACAACCGTGGTGAGCAGAAAAGAAGCTCGAAATATCCACAACATAAATCTTATCCTACAGAGGGCACAGGCTTACTTGTAAATATTTTCCAACCTCAAGCACACTGGGGACTGGGGACACTCCTGCAGAACAAAGTGAAATCCGTGCCTGAATACTAACGGTGACCAGGTCGCCAGAAAAGCAGCACCATCACAAGTGTTCATCTTTGTATCAGAAAAGTTGACACTGTATAAAAATAAAATAATTTTAAAAAAGACTCCTGTGCTGGGGAAAAAAAAAAAAAAAACGTCTTTCTGTCTCTGGCATTAGAAGTCTAAAGATGCCAAAGCAAAATGGTCTGCGTGGGTAGCCACAGTGACACAAATTCGAAATGTTCTTGGAAAAGAGACCGAGTGGGAGATGAAAGAGAGAGGATATGAATGAGGAATGAAGTAATCACTCCTACCTTCATCACAACCTCTCCTTTTCTTCTCCTCGTCCATTTTCCTGTAATTGCACGCTAATCTGTGCACTCGCTCCCTCTCATTATGCCGCCTATGAACCAATCACTCCCTCCTTCCCATCATGCCGGGGTGTAATTAAAATGGATGCCTAATCACCTGCATGGGCCATTGTTTTAATAATTGATCGTGACCCAAGTCTGTATGCGTACGTGTGCTTGCGCTATAATAAAGTGTACCACATCTGAAATCTGCTGTAATTAAAGGTCAAACGAGTGAGCTTTCCAGAATGACACTGGTAATATTGAATATTTCTACCCTATGCCCCTATTTCTTTGTGGATAAATAAATTCGGATACATAAGTGCGCTTTAGTGAGAAGAAAGAATTACATAGCTGAATGCTTTGACATTTGGCTAGGTTATTAGCGGGTGCATTATCAGCAGCACCTAAAGGTTCTGAGGATGTTGATAACAAAATACAGTGTTGAGTTTAGCTTGGAGGTTTATATAGTAGTAGCATTTTATTTTTATTTAATTATTTATTTATTTATTTTGAGAAACATAAAGGAATAGTTTAGATTATGCTTGCACTAACAATGCTAAGCGTTGCTAGAACAGCATTGGGGAGCATGTCTGTTTCCAGGGTCCTATGTTCTCCAGATTTATATAGCACATTATGAGCACAAGACAACTCTCAATATACAGTAATGGGCCTAGACTTGAGGAGGGAACTAAGCAAATAGTCGGAGTCGTGGAATCCCAAAAGGTCATAGCTTCCTTAGGTGAAAACTAACCTAGTACGTTTTTGAATCGAACTCTCATGACTTGTGTATCTAATTTAATCCAGTTTATTTTTGCCTCCAGATATGCTACTGCATTTTTTTTTCTGCTTTTATTTTTAATGGTGTTAATTATATGCCATATAAATCTGGGGAACATAGGAATGACCCCAGCTAGAACAGCGTTACCAGTTGCCTTTTTTGGTTTGTTTATTAGCCATTTCTCACTTTAGCAATAGTACACGGCGAGTGTATTTTCAGTACCATTTTCCACACTCAACCGCATGATTATCGGGGGAGGCCGAAAACAAAAATCCACACACTGTGCATTTTAGCATTTTCTCAATGCTAACTAGTGCCGTGATCTTTTCCTATGCAGAGACAGAGCAATAAAGGAGCTGAGGCACTGCTAAAATGAATCGTTTTCTAATCCATATCTCCAGTCAGGCAAAATGTCACAGCAGAGCTAGTTTACTCTCCAGACAAATCCAGTTTCTGTAATTACAGATATGAAATCCGATGTGAAGCAAATGAAAAATTGCATGAGTCGCAGGGCCGCCTAAGCCTGAAACGCACTAGCGCATAATCTAGCTCAGCTTTCCATGCCTTCAGTTATTGCTGAGTTTATAGGTTTATGAAACTGTTGTAAATTGGATTCGTAAAGTGTTCTCTCTTTTTTTTGTTGAGTAAAATGTGGAATTACCTGAGCAACATGACTAACAGTAAGAAGGCGCTTAGCTAGCCTGTTATTGAATGTATTTAGCAAAAAGGCCATTCACTTCAATGGTGGCATTTTGGCAGTGATGGTACGATTTGTTTTTGTTTACTTTTTTTTTTTCTTAATTTTTTTTTCGTCTTCTCCCCATCTCTATTGATTTTAGCATGCTAAGATTTGGCCATGCCTCCAGTGTCACCATGTGGCAAGTTATTGCAGCACTCAGCGTATTAAATCGAGCGGTAATCCTCAAACCTGCCTGATGAAAGAATTGGTCCCCGTCTCGGTCTTAATTCTCCCTGAGGCTGCTACGTTGTTTGTCTTTCTCCACTCGTTCAGCCTCATCACCGTCTTTTATAGCAGAGCACGGTCTGCTCCTTTCCCATAGGACACACATACACGCACACAACACACACAACATACTGACCTTTCTAAACTCACATCCACACACAGCAAGACTCTTCTCACTTCATCTCTCACACACACTTGATCACACACAGCAGTGACCTTTTACAGTGACTCATACTCTTACACATACACACACACGCGCGCGCGCGCACGCAATGCCTGAGCATGTTAGTACTTCACAGCTCTATAAATGTCGCATTCTGGCATCTTCATACCGTTACGTACATCCATCAGCTTCATCCTAATATAGACTGCGTTTGACTCGGTACTGTAAAGTTACACACGTGTGTACGCCGCTCCAAATTCCTCACTTTGTCCCCAAATATCTCCCGTGTGGCGCTGAGGCTCTGACACCATGGCAGCAGGATTAGATGGGTGGTCAGAGAGTGGAGGACATAAAGGAGAGTAATACATCATGGCGATAATCACACACATACTTAATTGCACTTTACCCCCACTGGCAAGGGGATTGAGCCTCTCAACATACATGAAATTAATGATCAAGTGCTTGTCTCTTTACACACATACACCACCCCTTTCTGTTGTGTCACGACAGCTCCAGTGGACATATTGTCCTTGCATTACATTTAATAATTCATCTCGGAACAAGTCCAGCAGTGATGGGACATGATGGAGAGCTGCCCATAAGAAGCAATATTTACTTTAAGAGCAGTGTTCATAGTCCTGCATGACACCTACTTAAGCTCTTCATAACTGCTGACATAAACCTATAGCATTAATACAAATGCTTATTCCAATAATCATCAGCTGGCATAAGGACTGCTTCTGTCGATTTTGACATCAAGACATAACAGGTGACCTAGATATGATCTAGGTTGTATTATAACACTTGTACAAGTGACTTTGTAGCTCGTTGAACATCTAGGACTGTAGATCACATGGTTACCTGTATGTTAGACGGACATACCTGATGTACACTGAGCTGCAAAGTCAGTTGACATTACATTCTTATGCAGAAGTGCTATAACACAGCCAATGTCATATCTGTCACTTGACAGCTTGGAACGCTTCAACTTCCTGTCAACAGAGTCTTTAAGCTGGCTGAAATAAGACTTTACAAAAGTTTGTCGGTTTATATCCGTTGTCATGAAGGGCTTATGTAGGGGTTATGTAGCCCTATTAACGACACAAAGTTGAACAATCTGTGATTATGTATCCAGACTAATCATTAATTATTCATAGTTGCCTAGTGGACAATTACGATAGTGGTCACTGGTGTTTTTCTTCTCTCATTAGAAATTAAAACCCTACTTTCTATTGACTCTCAAAATAAAAACTTTTATCTGCTGTTTATATTTAAATTAAATGGGGGGCATGGTGGCTCAGAGGTTAGCACGTTTGCCTCGCACCTCCACAGTTGGGGGTTCGATTACCGCCTCTGCCTTTTATGCATAGATTTTGCATGTTCTCCCTGTGCTTCGGGGGGGTTTCTTCTAGGTACTCCGGTTTCCTCCAAAGACATGCGTAGACTGTTTGGCATTTCCAAATTGTCCGTAGTGTGTGCGTGGTGGGTCTCTCTCGGCCCCCACCCCCGCCCCCATCCTGGGTTTCCCTTGCCTTGTTCCCTGAGATAGTCTCCAGGCTCAGCTACAACCCTGTGTAGGATAAGCGGTACAGAAAACGGATAGATTGAAACTAAATGCACTCCACAGCAGCACAACACAACTCGATGCTGTAACTATAGCTCATGCTACTCGTTCTGATTCCAGCTATCTCCTGAACTTCACATAGACTCAGCTTTTTTATTCACTGTGATAGCTGGGGTGAAGTTCTTCCTCTGATCACTTTCTGTACCTCCTCCATTTTTAACCTGACGAAGTTGTGAATATTTAATGAGATCCATGCTAATTTGAATGAAATTCATTTCCATTTCATTACTAAACTAGGTTTAATAGTGATAACACTTTTGGTCGTCATATGGGGGCACATATGGTCGTCACCGAGCCTGCGGAGGTGGGAAAACGCGTTTCGGGGGCTGCAAGAACAATTAAGCGTCTCTCTCTGCATTGTTCTCTTAAACACTCTGTTTCTCTAGTCTCGCCCTCGGTCTCACTCTGTTGATTTGTAGACGGGGGCTGGAGGACGTCCAGTGGGAGAAGGATGGAAAGAGGATCAGACTGGATATTGAATTCTCCCTGTCTGTCTCCTGCCAATACTTGTAATGCAAAAATCCTTAAACGCTGCAGTTTGCACTTTCTACACACCCCCGCCGCCCCCTCCAAGCAACCTGGCTCTCTGTCCTGTCTGTCTTTTCTGATGGCTCTTTTATGTCGTTATGAATAATTTCTAATGCCACTACTGGATGAATTTTTTTTTTCTCTCTTAATGTTTCATCGTTGCTGGAAGAGATCTTACTTCCAATACAACCACAAAACCAATATGGCTGCGCTTGTGCATGTATGAGCCTCAACCATGGAAAAATGCTGCTTATTTGGACTGTATTGTCTGAGATGGCTGTAACTACCTGATTTATTATTTTTTATTTATTATTATTTTAAATCCGTGTGCATGTATATTGCTTTCTTGCGTATCCTGTGTTGTCAGCACGGGTGCGTCGGCTGTTCTGGACAAAATAGCTGCCATAGTTACATAATACTTGTTCTATTTTTCCATCTAGACTAACAGGCTTAGTGTCGGCAGCTGTTGCCTTTGAAGCACGTCTCAAAACATTTCTCTAAAGATGCCTTCGTCGCTACGGAGTTGACTTCTAAGATAATAACTTGGGTAGCACGCCATGGCAGCTGCCTTCAGTTTCAGACGCAGCCATGCCTTTAACGAAACACGTCTGGTCAAATATGCGCAGGTATTTCTCTCTCTCTTTTTTTTACAATTTTTTTTTTTACAATTTTTTTTTTACATTTTTTTTATGCATCTCGATCAGGCGTAGGAGCTTTGTGGACAATTTGACAGCTGATATCTGATTACAGACTGAATTGATTAGGATTATGTACATTTCACTACGGTACGTAGCTATCCAACGATTTATCCAATCAGAGTGTCATTCACAGTGGAACTGTTTGTTTAAACTGGCTCCTTGCTCAACATAATCTTTGCAGGAAGATAGTCTAGATGGGGTTAAGGGGGGGGCGGGGGGGGGGGGGGGGAGTTTTGCTGAAATATACACATGTATGATTTTCTTAAAATTAAAGCTGTCAAAGTATGTTGCAGGCAGAAAAGCCTCATTTTGATCTTTTTTTGGCTTCAGAGAAGTACGAATTTCTATCCGTAATAAATTCTTAAACTGAATGGGCATGGCTTAAGCCAGAAAAGTCTTTTCATGATCGTTTGTTTAGAGATGTTATACCCCCCCCCCCCCCCCCCCCCCAAACGCCTGTGATATTTCTTAACCAATTTAGTTGGTTCTACTGCTCAAAACGTATACAAAATATTTACACCACCACAAACCCTGATCAGGCAGTCACTAAGGATGAAGGAACGAAGTCTGTAAATGCATCATTTATTACATTAACACAAACTCTTTTTGTCTCACAAGCTGCAGATCTCGTTCATTTCCACCGGCAACAAAAAGTATTAACCTTCCGCTCACACCAATTTGCTGCTGCGTCATGTGGGATCCCGGTCCTGATGCGCACCTCTATTCTGGCCTGTGAACATTTCTGATAAAAGACCAAAAAAAAAATGAATAGTGCATCTTGTATTCGTATCTATATTTGTACCTGTTAGAACACATTGCTTGTTCTTTGCGAATAACATACTGTATTTGTATTCGGTTATGTCCCTACAGTACGAACACGGGTATAACTGTTGTATATTTCCCAGTACTGTTACCTTGAAGGCTGGTAGGTGTTCAGTTTCCTCAGTGTGTGTGTGTGGTGGATTTCATGAATAGAACAGGAGCTGTAAAACAGACCCAGAATGTTTTAATAGTCAATTCTTAAGTAACCGTGTGATTCTCTTTCACAAGCTTGCTAAATTTTATAAACATGGATTTTCCTGGCTTGCCCTGAAAGAATAATTTCATTAAGGTCGATTTTTACAAGTCCAGCGCTCTCGAATGTTTGACGAGCGTATTAATTAAACAACACGACGCAGTCTGGCGAGAAAAATACCTGAATTTTATTCTTTTTTTTTTCTGCATAAGCAACAGATGGAATGGCGACGTGCTAAATACAAGGCGAGGGACCGAGCGCGTTTCTCTTGCCACCTCTGACCTCTTTTTGTCGAAAGGCACGTCTCGTGGCGTTCTCTTTGGTGCTCAGTGGGAGCATTTGAAAATAGGACAACATGAACGAATTTAACTGACGCCACTGGAGGTCATACCCGGTCAGATTAGCGCTCTGAATGGATCTACGTATGAATAACGCATTACTAATATAAGAGCTAAAGACGTTTTAAAGACACTTTTGTATTGCGTAAACCAAGGTAAATGGTGTTACTTTCTTAAGCAAAGAATATATAAAACAAGTTGAAATTTCAAGTTGAGAGGGCGTTTCTGGTAGCTTTTACCAGTTGCGGGCACGGAATTACAAGTTGCAATTTGACTTTGAACGCAGCATTCGTGTCCATGTTGCTGTTCAGGGTTTTTGCTAACTTCCTGTTTGCCTTCACCATCCTTCATCTTGTGGTGTTCCAGCATATTGGCTGAATGAAGGTCACCTTCTCATGTGGCGTTACTTTTAACAGGTATATAGTATGTGATCACCTGTACTCACGTACGTCAAGTTGTGGTTTAGGTAACTATACCTACTCTTATATAGGTGCACATTGTGTGTGTGTGTAAGCATCCTCTCTCTCAGGGATGGCCGATCCAGCTCATTCCAGTCAAGCAGTAGCCATGCCTAATATGTGATTGGTGCAAGTTAAATGCAGAACAAAGAATTCAGAGTTGGCGTTGGACCTGATCCAGCTTTTCCTACTTGGGCAAAGTCGAGGCAAATATTCCAGGGGATGGAGACTTCGGGTGTGTTTCAGGCTGGAAAAGTGTGTTTAATGCTGCACTATGTTGTGTGAGATACTGTAGGGGTTATGGCTTATAGCGGGAATTGGATCAGATCCAGATCCACCCCTGGAATAACTATAAATAAATTATTTATTTTGATTGGAGTAAAAATCTGAAGATATATTCACATAAGATATATATATATATATATATATATATATATATATATATATATATATATATATATATATATATATATATATATATATATATATATACATTTTTTTTTTTTTTTTTTGTATAATTATAAAAATAATCCCAATTGATTCATTGGAAAACAAGTGATCTGTATGGAACGTTTAACTGCTAAAATAGCTTCTGAATGTTATGCTAGTACCCAAAGGGGTCTGAACTACATTTCACATGAGCGTTCTAAACACCATCACCTCTGTCTCGTCTCACCCTGATTTAGCACCCCTCCCTGTTCCTGACCGAAAGCTTGAGCTAAATCATGGAGGAATGGAAGAACTTATTTTTCTTCCTCCCATGTTCCAAATATGTCCTAGAAGTGAATGTGTTCATGTAGCAGGATTGAGCAAACGAATTAAATGTACATTTAAAAAAAAAAATATATATATATATATATATATATATATATATATATATATATATATATATATATATATATATATATATATATATATATATATATTTAACCTTGAATTCATGGAAAAGAATGTTTCAAGCACAGTTATGCAGAACATATGGTTTCTGTACTATTTTTATGATTCAAATATTTCAAGTTAAAGTGAAGCTCTAGTGGGCTAGGACAGGCCGAGGTGCTGTTTTCTAAGTGCAGAAGATTTTGTGGGTTTTAGGAACCTTATTAGTGTTTTTACGTTGTTCTTCTTTTTCCGAAACACAGGTTGTCGCGAAGGATGCTTCCGCATTTAAAGATCTGACCGAACGACGACTATCTTTTTTTTTTTACCGATACAAACCAGTTGAATTCTGGGTAGTATAGTTTATCTCTGCCATAACGATTAGATATATGGGCTTCATGGCCCTCCCTGCCGCCCCCAAGCTTCTCTTCAGTTTCATGGGTTTGTGCATCTCTGTGGCGTAAAACTGATATTGCGAGCTGTCGTCATGCATCAGTCAGCCCCTGGGGCTCACGAGAGACAACTTGTTTGTGCGCTGTGCCGAAAAATCGGCTGTCGGCGAGCGATGGTATGAACGAACAAACGCCGAGAGGAGCTACTAGAGCATGGGAGAGTGATGGCCATCCTGCTGCTGCAGAGAAAAGACAAACATGGGAAAATCCGAACTGCTGCGGAGTTGAGGAAGAACACTTAGATGCCTCACAAGGAGTAGCTACCTGTTTGTTTGTTTGTTTGTTTGTTTGTTTGTTTATTTATTTATATTTTGCTCTGTCTGAAAAGTCGTGACTGAGATGCTGAGACACTGAGACTGAGGAAGGCTTTTCACCCGACCTCCCGCGGTTCACACACACGCATGCAGTAAGAGATAAAGAGGGAGAGAGGGAGTGTGTAATGTATCGCCTGTGTCAGGAAACAGATGTTGGGCTGGTTGGTGTTGTCTTTATCGGTTCCCCTTCGTTCCCCGAGCCATTTTCACTAATGACTAAAGCTAACTCACCAAGGAGGCAGCAGCTTCTGGAGCAGTCCAAGAAACAGGAAGTGGTATTTCCCTTCTATTTATCAACCTCGCCATATTCAATAACACTGTCGTTTGTTTCTCGCGTCTCATCTACCCATTTTAATTTTTTCTTTCTTAATTTTAACGTCCTTACCAAGAGATATCCCATGGCATAGTGTAGCATCTGTTCTATCCTATTACCAAATAATTAAGGGGTTGAGATGGATACACTGGGCATGCCATGGCTAGTCTTTAGTTTTTAATTTCCGTTCTGCTTTATTAATGGGATGTCTGACACTAACCCTAACCCCCCCCCCCCCCCCCCCCCCCTTTTTTTTGGTAATTATTTGGCTGTCTTGTTTTATAGAAGTGTAGGGTTTGGATGGCCAAAATTTTTGTTGTTGAATGTCTTATGAGAGGGAAATTCTTTCACCTAATTATCACTTGGCAGACAACGCTTATGCAACACTTATGGACGTCTCCAGTTTCAGTACTTCGCAACAGTAAATTTAAAGTCTCCGGAGTCTTCAGAACTGATGACTTTGGTTTCTTAGTTAAATAAGGAGCACTTTTTTTTTATTATTAACTTCAAGAGAAAGTAAAAAAAAAATAAAAAATAGGGGCTGCTGTGGCAACAGCAGTTGCTATATCGTAAGCGATGAGAAGGAATAAAGCACTACGGCATGTGCAGTTAAAGGGAAATAATGAACTTCAGAGTAACTTTTTTTTTGGTGTTGGGTCACATTACACCACTTCATGATGGATTATTTTCCTATAACGGCATGTCCCATCATGTTTTATTCCTTGGTAAATGGTCTGCATTTGCACAGCGCTTTTATCCAAAGTGCTTTACTGGATCTCATTCACACACACACCAATGGTAGCAGAGCTGCCGTGCAAGGCGCTAACTTGCTATCAGGAGCAACATTGGGTTCAGCGTCTTGCTCAAGGACACTTTGGCATGTGGAGTCACGTGGGCCGGGAATCGAACCGCCAACCCTACGATTAGTGGACAACCCTCTCTACCACCTCAGCCACAGCCGCCGCCCAATCCTTGTACCATTTATTATGACAATGTTGTGATACTGCGTTTTGAATTTGAGCGATTTGAATACAACTACAATGTCCTACAAGGTCCCTTTCCAGAACCTTCAAACTAGCTGTTCCACAGTGGTGGAATGAACTTCCGACCTCAATCCGGACCGCAGAATCTGTCACTATTTAAAACAAACAAACAAACAAACAAACAAACAAAAAAGCAGCTAAAGATCCACCAACCCCACATTATTTAGAGAAAATAAATAAATTACTTTGGCTCTTCCGCCTCGACTCTGCGCACTTTGCTTCTCTAGAACTCAATTATAAATCTTGCATGGTTGCACTACTTGTATTGTTCTTCGCTTGATGCATCGCTTTGCTCGTATTTCCTCTGTAAGTTTCTTTGGATAAACGCGTCTGCTAAACGAATATAAATGACTGAAGTACAAGAATCCAGTTGTCCTGACATCCTTGTGTAAATGCAACAACAGCCTGCGTCATATCGGTCACTTGACTTGGTGTCTTGTCTTGACAGCAAAATGGACAGCAGATTTAATGTCACATGACTATTGGAATAAGCCTTTGTGTTTTATATAGGTTTCACAATATCATGCACACACACACACACACCATACACAACCCTGTACTCCACAAACCCATAACCAAATGTGTAGCTGTGATGGAGTGAATAACATTTTGAAGCAACTTGCATTTCTTCTCACCCATGATAGAAACCGGATTTGAAACGGTTTCTAAAAATAGTTTGGCATCCACCTCAGAAACCACCCTGATCCTATAATAGATAGAACACTCCAGTGATCTTCAACCTCTAACTAGAAGCATCTCTGCAGCACAAAGCAGTGAAGTATGTAAAGGAACAGAAGAGAAAGTGATGATTCTATCATTCCTCCTTTTTTTCCCCCTTCATTTATTTATTTATTTATTTATTTATTTATGTACTTACTTACTTCCCTCCAAGGCTTGTCTGTATAAGCTGGACAATGGGGTCAGCTGCCCTGGTGACAGACATGGCTGCATTTTGATGAATCGCCCGGGGGGAAGACTTGTCCGAAAAGTAGCAAGTAGCTTGCAGAACTGTAGGAAGTGCTGTGTAGTGGTATGTATTGACTCCGAGGCTGTAAATACAGTGTCAGCATGGATTTATTATTTTTTTTCCCCCCTCTATTTCCGTATAGCCCTATTCAGTATGGGCTAATTTTACATGTGGTGGTGGGAAGTGTAATTATTACCCGCGTATCTCTGGGATTTAGGTCCTGTCCAAATCTGTCATGTCAGTAATATTTCATGGGCACACCTAGTGAACAGTAAAAATAACCAGTGGTGGCTTCATGGTTAATGTTACTGATCAGAAAGATGCGGTAGCATGGCCGAGTGGTCTAAGGTGCTGGATTTAGGCATTTCCTTGTCGTTCAAATCCCACCGCTGTCAAGCCCTTTAGGGGTTGTGGTGGCTCAACAGTTAAGGCTCGGGGTTACTGATCAGAAGGTTCAGAAGGATGATCAGGGTTACTGTTGCCACTGTTGAGCTCTTGAGCAAGGCCTTTAACCCTCTCTGCTCCAGGGACGCTGTATCATCGCTGACCCTGCGCTCTGACCCCAGCTTCCTAACAAGCTGGGATATGCTGTAATGTACTGTAGTGTACATGTGAGAGGTCAGGGCTTGACCATGTGCTCTGATCCCAACAAGTTTGGGATACACTACTGTGCTGTAGTGTATATGTGACAGGCTTTTTTCATCTTCCAACTAACAGGGGGGCTACATTTCACTCAAATAATCACGCTTTCCATGTGTGCTGAGGAATCTATAGGAATCCGAGGACACAGTGGGCATAGCTTGACCAAAAATTAGACCGTTAAAAATTGGAAAAAAAAACCATAGGCTTGTTTTTTTTTACCAATCTTCAACTGTCCGTTGCCTAAAATTGTTTCGGAAGCAGAAGCTATGCATATTCGCGTAGTACGCATAGAGGTGTGATCGAGCAGACACGTCCATCTCTTAACAAAAATGTCTGTAACTGTTATCCAGTCCAAATAGTACCTGTGTGTGTGTGTGCGTGTGTGTGTGTGTATGTGTTTGAGTGACGGCGTTAGGATGTGCCCGAGTGCGTGTTGCTGGTTTGTCTTTGGGGTTATGGGTAATGCATTCAGAGCTTGGAGAAAATGTCTACGCATGCTACTTCCTATCTTTCTTTGTGTTTTTCGATTACAGGCACTGAGAGATCATTTCGGTTGACTCGTCATGCCATGACTGCCCTCCATAATGTTATTTCTTTAAAATTATCATAATTATTCCTCTTTTTAGTTGACGGCTTGTCAGGGGGTATCTACGTTCTAATGAAAAGCCATAACTGGAAAATTGAGTCTGTTCATGATGCCCGTCTTTTTAATTAAAAGTTCCAGGTGGTTTCATTAAGCCCCTTCAATGTACTACTGTTCAAACAACTCGTTTATTTATCTTTGGCAGATGTGAAAGCTTGTTCTCGCTCAAGCTTCCAAGGTATATCACAAACATTTACTTTGTGTTTTCTTGACAAAATACATTTATTCCCCCCCCCCCCCCCCCCTCCCCAAGGGCAGCATGGTGATAGTGTGTATCTTTTGCTGTTCCACAGCTCCAGGGTCCGTGGTTTAATCCTGAACTTGGGTTTTTGTCTGTCTTCTCCCTGTATCCCCAGTATAGGTTTCCTCGGGGGTTGTCCAGTTTCCTCCCACATCCCAAAAACAGGACTTTCAGGTGTATTGAGTGCTCTAAATTGTCCCTAGTTGTGAATGAGTGGGCGACTTATTCCCCAAATAACCTGTACAAAAGGTCATCTTATCGGAGGTGTTCCAAGTAGAACCTCTTGAGAAAGCTCTCCAGAGAACCCAATAGACATTCTTTATTTTTTTCTATATTATACATATTTAAAGGTTATCTTTAAGAAAGGTCATTTATTTTGCTAGTAATTAATTAATGGAGTCTGCTGTTTTTCTTTTATGTGGTGTTTTAAATTTGTTAACTTTTTTTTACCGTGAAGAAAAGACCTGTATGGTTTTTAAGCAGCTCACTGATGTACCCAGCAGCCCACGTTAGCCTTTCTTCCTTTTGTTCAGTGAAACATTATAATTGGCGATTGCGCTATAATAGAGTTTTTAGCTGCAGGTAATTTCATTTTTATATCCTGTCCCACGCCTCTTCCTCCATCAGTCTGAGTCTATTCTTCTTGTCTGTCTATTAAAATGCAGTGTTATGACAATAAAGCTTGAACCAGCACTTGCTCTACTGCTTTTAAGCCAAGCGAATATCCACGTGTGTCCCTGTACAGACTTTATTCGTTGTTTAACGCTGTGAATTAATGCCTCTCTACATGAGCGTGCTGCAACTTCCTGCTGCAAATTAGACTTTAGTGGGGTAAAAATAGATTGATTTGTTCAGGATTGAAAGGGATAAAAGAGACCGAGAAAATGTTTTTTCTTACAGGCTGATAAGTGTGTTGATGTCCACAGTGCCCGGGATCTACATACCTGTAAGGTGTATTATATAATGCCGTTTACGCTTCACTGGTTACTCACGCTTTGTCCGTTTGTATATCCCATTGGCTCATGTCTAGGGCTTATAGATTGCTTGGAAACTAATCTGTTGGTTTATCTTCCCATCTCAGTTTCATTTGCTCCCTCCTTAGCTGCCGGCTCCTGCAAGCTCTGCGTTCTCTCCCTGTGGTAGCCGTATCAGCAAATGCTGGAGGTTTATGATGCATGACTAGAAGAGGGAGAGCTCACTGCAAACTGAAAAGAAGAGAGTGGGAGGGAGAAATGTGAAGAAATAGAGAGTCAGAAGGAAAGTGAAGAGGAAAGGGTGTAGCATTGTAGCCCTGAACTCAAGAACATGATATTCTTCTGGTTGCTTGATTCTGATTGGTGTTTGAGGTCTTATTTAAAATAAATATGTGTGTGTGTGTGTGTGTGTGTGTATATATATATATATATATATATTTTTTTTTTTTTTTTGAAGACACCATTAAACTCGGTACTTCTTTGTAAAACTGACTTGAGGAGCTCAGGTTTTGATGTCACATATAGGTTCCATGGCTTTGAACCAATCACAGTCCAGTTTGCAAATGGCCTTGTTGTTGTTGTTGCTGATGCTGTTGCGAGTGCTGCTCTTTCTCTTGTTGCTGTTGTGTGTTTATTTATTCATTGTTAGTTTATTAATTACCATTACTCAAAAAAATCTAATTTAATGGAAAATGATGCACACACTGTAGTCACATTTCTAGGTAAAAGAAAAGTATTCCAGGTACAATAATTATAAGCTATACCTTTTCTTGTCATTGGTATGTTTTCTTTCATTTCATGTCTTTTGTAGCTTTTATATATATATATATATATATATATATATATATATATATATATATATATATATATATATATATATATAAATATATATATATATATATATATAAATATATATATATATATATTTTACATGGGATTAGGCATATCGCATACTATTATGATTTACTCGGGAAAACAAATTACAGGATGAATGGTGGTCCTTGAGGTGGTTAATTATATTATATGGTGGTCAATTATATAATGTAAACATTTAAAAACACTTGATATTTCCAGCTTAAAGCTATATACTGGTATAATAATAATAATAATAGCAATAATAATAATAATAATAATAATAATAATAATAATAATAATAATACTGATGATGGGGAAACTACTAGCAGCTTTGTTTCTGAGAGTGTAGAACAGAGTTGCCAGGTCTGTGCCTTTGCCACAAAATACTACTTCTATTACAATAACTATTGATTACTTTTGTCAGTGGCTTGGGTGTTTTGCATAGAATTAGATTTTATATTAGAAACAATTAGTTCCATCTATCCATCTCTGTGTGTGTGTTTATATGTATAAATGCGTAGTGTTTCTCTTCATTATTACTTTTCTGACACAAATGTGATGTAGATTATTAGCAGATGGTTCACTGGCTAGCTGTTTGTGATGGCAGGAGGATACTGGATTATTGCCACATCGCATAATAATACATAATCATAGATCTTGGCATTTTTAATAGAGGTGGTCATATGGCATTTTCTAGTCCTTTGTGCGCATTACCCAACGTATCATTCCACACAGATGTTTTTAGTTTTTTTTTTTTTGCCTTTGGTCCAAGCTCTTTTAGTCGACTTGGTGAGGTTCGGAGCTTGTTTTAGCTGATCTAGAGTCAGTATAGGGCCTTAACAGGGGCAAATCCCAGGGCTGTAGTGGGATTTGCTCTCATCTGAGGCGGCACTGATGTCTCTGTCTCAGCAGCATTAGTGCAGGGCTTTGACACCATGCAGAGGAGATCCCCTGTAGTTTTGGTGTTCTAGTGGTCTGATTCACTGAGCATTAGAATGTCTGTCGGCAACTGACAAAACTGACTGCCAACACAAACTCCTCTCCTACTCTGTCTAGCTCTCCCTGCTGAGTACATGAGAGTGACAGAAGGGCAAAAGAATAACAGGAAGAGAGAGAGACTAGTGCTTGTAGAATGAATTTCACTGTTTGGATATTATTAGTGTTCATATTATTACCATACTCAAAGGCAAAAATTACAGATTGAATTTTTGCAGTCTTGTGTTCTTTTAGTTGCTTAAGGTATGTTTTAATAAATCACTTGTTTCTAAAACTTGTTGGCTAAATTCCCCATGTATGCAAAGATCTCTGTATGTATACATGCATGGATGGACTGAGATGGATGGGGATGGATGGAGATGGATGGATGGATGGATGGATAGCTATACATGCCTTGCATGCACCCCCTCTCCCTGAACTTTTACACACTTTGTAGCCTGGATGAAAGGCATCCCCACAACGTGACGCTCCCACCACCATGCTTCACTTGTATGAGCAGTGTTGGGTTTCTGCCAAATGTTGTTCATTGAAGATTTTTGAATTTGCTTCCTTTCAAATAACTTGACGAAAATTGTATGGCTTTTTTTTTTTCTCTCATCACTTCTCATCCATAAAGTTCAGATGTGTGAACAGCTTCTCCCCCACTGAGCTGTGGATCTCTCAACCTCCTTTTGCATTGCATTGCTCTTTTTGAATAGAATAGAATATTGTAATAATAAACCCAAAAATATTTAGTGTAGCTGCATTTGGGTGCTAAATTGTTTGAGCAATTAAAATTCAAGTGCAGTCTTTGAATTGCTCGAAGACCGAGGAAAGGAGAAAAGATTACTACAGTAAAAGCTATTCAGGTTTGCGGTCTTGAATATCTGCATTGCAGAAAGTGCATGAATTGAATTCGGAGACTTTAGAAGGAACAAAGTAAGAGAGGGAAAGGTAAAAAGAGGAGAACGAATATGTGCGGAACAGATCCGTGACATTTTCAGAGGCCATGGTCTGTGCCTGATAACACATGTGAAGATCACGCTGTCTCCTCTCTGATAGGAAAGAGACATTTCACACAGCACTTCAGCCTTCCGGCCTAGAAAGTAGCTCAATATAACATTCTTTCAGACGTGTGTGTGAAGTGTTCGGGCTGCTGAGGTGTCTTATGCCACTAAGATTTGAGTACAGTAAGTAAGGATCAGGAAATGGGAATGTATGTATGTTTGTGTGCTTGTCTTTACATGTATTTAAGCTTCATTAGGACCAAGAAGGTCCTTAAAATGACAGGACTGTGCCAACTGTCCTCAGAGAAATGGTGTTTTTACACCATTTTAGACTTGCTATTGACCTACCATTGCTTGGTGGGGGGGAGGGGACAACCCTAGACTTTATAGCACATTACTCATTACACATTACATATAGTTGGAACCAGGGTATTGGGTGAAAGTGGTAATGTGGAGGAAATTTCCAATTTGCATATTCATAGATCTTATTAATAATGTACTAATTTATGACAGGAACGCACTGTGATGTACCGGATTTATTTGTATTCCAGAAAAAAAAAATGCTACTCAACCTAATTTATCTTTATATCTTTGAAATACACACTTGGGGCTTCTTAAGCCTTCATTTTGAACTTCCACTAAACATTAATGTGCCTCTGTAGAGCTCAGAAAGCACTGCAATATTACAGGGATACTACAAGCCTTGGTGTAAGTAATAATTCTTTTGTAGATAGGAGGTAATTTATTTGTGGCTTAACATCTAGTGCCACATGAGGTTCGTAAGGCTGGTAATGATGATGATATTTGAAACATACATCAATGTATCTTGCTCAATTTTAATAATATTAAGGTTCTCAAATCCCAAGTCGCATCACAGTACAGCCTTATCAGCTTTATTAACTTGCGATGCTGATATGTTCTCAATTCCACTTCACAAGTTAAGATTCAGGGGGCAGCCTTAAACTTACTAAAGTACTAAATGAGCAGTTTCAGATCTCAACAACTTGTGTCCATTGAGAAATAATATATATATATTTTTAAAGTTACTGATGTCCTCCTGACAGTGTGTGCATGTGGAGGGTTAGTGCTGAAGGAAGTGTGATGCAGTGGCAAATATGAATCTGTGCAGGCCACTTTGCTCCTCTCAATTTTCCATTTATGAAAGTGCAGTATTTGTCAGTAAAAGGAAGCGTAATTCTGACATCCATCCATTCATTTTCCATACCACTTATCATACACAGGTTCACGGAGAGCCTGGAGCCTATCCCAGAGTGTCAACCCTTCGTAGGGTACAATCGCGCACACACACCTATACACAGAACAGACAATTTGGAAGTGCCATTCAGCCTTCAACATGCTTCTTTGGAATGAGAGAGGAAACTGGAGTACCCGGAGATAACCCGCAAAGCATGATGGGAACATGCAAACTCTGCAGCAATGGATTCCAACCAGAATATTTCAGTGTTGCGTAGGAGGATGGGAAATGTCGAATGCATATTTTTAACGTGTTAAGCTTGACAATATGCATTCAACCTCAAAACAAATATTTTGCTTAGAAACATTGGGCCAAAAACTTTGCATGAATTTAACACCAATACTGATATCTGTTGGGGGAGTGGGGGAAAGCCTTTTTTGCACACCCGATTAAACAAAAACAGTGTTATGTAACTTAGTTCATCGCACTTCATTTATTTTGCTCGTCTTTGGCTAGCCAACTGCGTCTTCTACAATTATTGCTCATGCTACATCACAGGGTGGCAGAACACACTCGGAGAAAGCCGTTATCCACCCACTTCTGCATACAGAAACCTATGATTGGCTAGTGTTACTGTGATTGATAGGTGAGAGAGAGTACGCCACCCCTTCCATGCAAAAAACAAAGCTAATTTTGCTCTTTTAGACTCCTGGCCATGGATACCTGTGGCATAACAGGGATTTTGGCAAGCTCTGGGCTGTAGGACAAATGTTTTTCTGTTGTGACTCCATTTGCCTTTTTAGTATCTATTAGCATCTGCCATATCACTTCTGTTTAAAATGTAAGATATGGCAACAAACTCTGTTGCATTCTTTCATCAGCACATGTGACTGATAGTTCATCTTGGAAATTGTAGGCAGTTGTCTTTTTGAAGAGGAAGTGACACATTCATTAATGATCGTTCATTAAAAGTAATTTTAGTGCTATTACATTACCGTCTGTGACATTTGGACATTTTGGAGTGCTAAAACCTTGATGAAAGGCGTCCCCACATCATGATGCTCCCAACACCATGCTTCACTGTTGAAATGGTGTTCCCAGTGTGATGAGCAGTGTTGGGCTTCTTCCAACGTAGTGCATTGTGTCAAGGCCAAAAAGGTCAATTTGGTATCATTTGCAGACTTTCTAGCATGCCATGTGGGTTTTATTTTCTTATCACCCGATTCTGGAAAGATCCTGTTCTGCTATGATCTAGCAGAAATGAAGTACTGCCAGTAGGCTATTTTTGTCCACATCACTCAACCCTAAAATCTGTACTCACTCACAACACAATCGACGTTGTTCAGTCTCTCCGCTAATCTGATTTAATTTCCTGTTTACTTCATTAGAAGCTGTTTCAGGTCATTTAGAGCCTGTCATGCTAAAAGGCCAACTGTGTGTGTGTGAGCGGAAGTGGATCTGTCAGGGTTTGTACATCACAAATCAATGCTAATAAACAATAGCTCTAATTACCCAGAAAGAGAAGGACTAATCACATTTGGGTTTCCAAACAGTGTGTTTTTCCTGCCAGGTGAAACTAGTAAATGAGTTTGTGGGAACATCTCATGGAGCTGTCAGTGTCCTTTAGTTTATCTTGAGGGTGTACAGGTGTGTGTGTGTGTGTGTGTGTGTGTGTGTGTGTGTGTGTGTGTGTGTGTGTGTGTGTACAGGTTATTAATGCATCTCATATTTTGTGCTTCTGCTGGTTTTCTCTGGTGAAGGGCTCCATCATGGGCCATTAAATGTGTTAATGACAGCCACCTACAATTTGCTAATGGCAGCCAATGACACACACACTCCACAAGATCACCAGTGCTCTTAAAACTTTCCTAAGGAAATAAACTGTAATGAACTCTTCATTCATTCATTTATGTATAATTTATTAATTTGCAATTTTTTTGTTCATTTGTAATTGATCTATTTTATGTTTTCTATGTATTCACTTATCTACATACTACATATTTTTGCTTTATTTACTTATCTGTTCATTGAGTTATTTTAGCTTGTATTAGCTTGATTTCGTTTAAACGTTTTATTTACTTGTGTGTGTTTTTGTATATTTATCTGTATATTGATTTGTTCATTTGCTATTTATTTACTTATTTACCGTTAATTAGTTAATTTATTTATGTTTACGGTTTGTCTATTGTGTCTAGCCCTGGATTGCATCTTGGGTTGCTTTGGGGTGTGTGTGTGTGTCGGGATCCTTTGAAAAGCTACACAAGTACATCCATAGAGAACTGAATCAGGCAATTAGCACCATGATTTTGATTCACTCTGAACTACTTGAAATGTTTTAATATGAATCCAAATAATCAATGCACAATAGCAAAGCAGTCTAACTGATTAAAGACTGTCAATTTGCCAAGGAAAAACAAACTCCTCAAACCCGTAAATTCAAATAACACCAAGATGTGAAAAGGGCACATCACATCTATTAGATCGTGTTAGCGGCATGAGTGGATGCTAACTAGCATTGGAAAAGCAAACACTATGGAAAGTTGAATTGGTAGTGCGTGATCTAATGAAAGAAAAGTGAAACACACTGACATGGGTGGCGGCGATGGAGCTTGGTAGGGAAAAACTTACTGTTGACCTCAGGGGCAGGGGTGTGTGGGTTGGGGGATCACGTCGGACTCCTGTTTTTATCTCGTTAGGGGTCAAATGCGTTAATCTGTTTACCAAAGGTCCTCACAAGGATAGCAAAACAAATCTGTATGTGTGTGTCTGAACTCATCCTCGAGTGTGGAGTTGGACACAGACCATCTCTCTAATCAATACAGCATTGACGACTGGGCTAACTACTGAATTAAATTACCATAGGTTAGAGCCTCGGTAAGGTGCTCTTGGTCCACTTAGACTTTTGTAAATATGTTCCACACAATCCATTCCAGCTGACGCATCAATAATTAGTGTACAGACCACTTAGCTAGTGTCATTGCTGCTTGTTAACAAGCCTGATGAAGGAATGGGTTCTCATTGGGCTTTCTTGAAAAGAATCGTGATTTAGCACAAGTTCAGCAGTCTTAAGCCAAAAAAAAACATTCATTTTATAGCAGATCCTTTTGTGGTGGCTTATTTTGCACATTCTCTCTGTGCACATTTGGGTTTTCTCAAGGTTCTCTGGTTTCCTCTCAGAAAAAATGCCAGTAGGTAAACTGGTTATCCTAAATTGCCCGTAGGTGTGATTACCATCCATTCATTTTCTATACTGCGCATCCTTTACAGGGTCATTGGGAGCCTGGAGCCTATCCCAGGGGACTCTGGTTACAAGGCGGGGAACACCCTGGTTGGGGTGCCAACCCATCACAGCGCACAATAATGATAGTCTTTATTGGCCACATATACATTATAGTACAGTGAAATTCTTTTTGTTTTTGCATAGACCAGTATGTCAGGAAGCTGGGGTCAGAGCGCAGGGTCAGCCATGATACAGCGCCCCTGGATCAGAGAGGGTTAAGGGCCTTGTGCAAGGGTCCAACAGTGGCAGCCTGGCAGTGCTGGGGCTTGAATTCTGACCTTCTGATCAGGAACCCAGAGTCTTAACCGTCAAGCCACCACTACCCATAATCCCACAATCACACACCAATTCACACACTACAGACAATTTGAGATGCCAGTCAGCCTACAATGCATGTTCTTGGACTGGAGGAGGAAACCGGAGTACCTGGTGCAAACCCCAAAGCACAGGGAGGAGGCAGGAATCAAACCCTCACCCCAGATGTGCGAGGCAAACATGCTTACCAACAAATTACCCCATGAGTGTGTGAAATGTAGGTTTAATGTGATCAGATAATGTACAAGACATTATGAAGAGAATTCCTTTCATGTATGATGTGGGGCTGTGATTTTATCTGAAGTCGGCAGCAGGAGAGTGCGCTTTGGGGGCACGACACATCTGTCTTTTTACTTCCGATGCGTTATTTGTTTTCTTTCTCTGCACTTGTTATTCATAAATTTTTTACATTACTGCCTGCTGACCATGCCAAGGGGCACAAGCACTAATAAATAAACACTCACTTGAGCTCTTACCCTATGCCTGCTATGATCTCCGAGCAACATGCCTCCAGAGATTGTTGCGTGTCACAAAAGGACTCAAGGAAATTAAATCCATGTGATGTATAAGCGGCCAAAAAAATCATGGCAGATAGATAAACAAACCCACAAATCTTCTGCCTGGAGCACTCTGCATTAGAGTCTGTGCTTTCCAAAAGAAAATCGATAGACTCTACACTCATTCAGTGCTCAGCATTTAGAATCAAAATACCTGTTTTTTTTGGGTTTTTTTCCCCACCCCCGCTATTGTATGCTTTCAGATGTCTGGCTGTATTAACCAAAGAACAGCCAGGTTTGTGCTGGATTCCTTCAACAATGTCATTATCTTACAAGAACAGGGATATGTGGTAGAAAGGGTGGCTTTGGCTTTAGCTGACCCTTTAAGTAGGGACTGTCCAATGGCAGACCAATGCCGAAATGTAGGCTGAGCATAATATTTCAACGGACTGAACAGAGTACTTAAAAAAAAAAAAAAATACTGCAGAGGAGCAAAGAAATGTATTGGGGGGTGGGGGGAAAACAAATTTTTAATCGAAACAAGAATGAACTTGACCTGTTGGGATTGGCTGTGACAAATCACATGCTTTTATGTACATTATTTAGCTCAAGGAGGTTTTCCCCATGATTTCCTCCGTGTACTCCGGTTTCCTCCCCCAGTCCAAAGATATGTGTTCTAGGCTGATTGGCACTTCCATATTGTCCGTAGTGTGTGATTGGGGGTGTGAATGTGTGTGTGCGATGGGTTGACAGGGTGCCGTCCAGGGTGTTGCCCGGGGAACTCCGTGTAGGAAAAGAGTTATTGAAAGTGGATGGATTTAGCTCAAGGCAGTTAATTAGACCAGATAGTATCTACAAGGCTTGATATAACTTCAGAAGGGAAACAGTTTTCATGTCACTTTATTTGCCCACAACGTTTAAAGACAAATGGACAGAGAAGTAGGCATTTGGTCTTCCTGACACATGTCAAATTCAAAATGATGTTCCCTCTATTCTGTAGCGCTACTCAAACGTGGTAATTGCATATGCACTACGCAAATTGAGGAGTCTTATTTACCATGTACTAATCATTATTCAGTTCCTCCAGGATTTTGTGATCGCAGAAATCAACACAAAATAAAGCAAACTCCATCACAACACATTCAACCAAAGCCCCCTTTGAGTACAACTAAAAGGTCTCATTTACCAACAAACATTTGTGAAACACCATGAAAAGCAATTTCATGCAATTGCAATTCCTCCAATTCAAGTAGTTTTCTGCAAAAAAGAACAAAAAACATCATAAATAGCATCAGAATTTTTTTTTTCAAAAGCCACAGCAAAATTGAACAGTTTTGGCTGCAACAATCACAAGTGTGTGAGACACAGGTGTGGGTGCTTGTTGTGACATGTGACAGGGTCGTGTTATGTGCTGGGGCTGTTGGTTATATAGTCCAGCACTGATTTCGGCATAACCTCGAGGGGACCCTGGACAACCAGATGTGATGTCGCGCGGCTGATCAGAGTCCTTAGAAGTGAGCGCCTCCTCATAGACTTCCAAGGCAGAGCACTAGCGTGGAATGACTACCAGCGCAAAGCCACAGGGGGAGCGAAGTTCAAGGTGGATCCAGAGGGGGGAGCGATGTTCTCCGTGAGGCCAGAGGTTCTCTGCCTCCTTGCTCGACTGAGGACGTTGCTGTGACTTCCTGCTTTGTTGAGGATGCTCTGCCTCCCTACTCGGAAGACAGCTCCACTTTGGAGGTCACCCCGACTTCCCTTCCCCTGTTGCTTCCACAGCAGGCAGTTCCTCTCTAGGAGGGCTTCCCGGATGGTGAAAAAATCTGCTGCATCCATATTTTGGTCAAGCTTTTTGTCAGGTTACTGAGGCGAAGGCCAACCCAAATGCAGGTTAATTGAAATAAAGTGCAAAACAAACAACAAAACTGTGAAAACAAGGATATGAACATAACCAATGGATACTATGCAAAAACTCAAAGACTAAGGTCTAGGGTATGGCACACATTGCTTGACAGTGTGGTGCAGAAACACTACAACTTGTATAGGTGTAATAATGAGGGTGAGATGAGACAGGTGTGACTTCTTGGTGAGACATGTGATAGGGTCAGGTGATGTGCTACGGCTGATTGGTAATGTGGTCCAGCACTGAGGTAACTCTCGTCACTATTCAGTCATGTTATTTGTTAATCCAAAATTTTATATGACTGAACCATTACAAATTTTAGCTGATTACCCCTGCTTTAAGGTGTAATCCTTTTTGGCCAGGTTGCCTCTTTAGGCAGAGAAATCCCCTACATGGTGGGATTAATATATTTGTAGAGTTACACTGGCTTACCTAGAGATTACAGCATTTGCATTTGAAAGCAAGGGTGATTTTTCCAGGTACTGACCGTAGATGAAGGAAACTGACAAGGTGCTGAACTTTTACAGATCAGCAACTGAGATCACTGACAGCTCTGTCTATCCAGAAGACCTTGCTGAGCGGATGGGTAAAAAAAAAAAGAGCATTCATGTGTGGTTAAAAAATAATGTGAAAGTGTGATGGATGGCGCTCGTGTTTTGACTGTGCAGATTGTTTTGTCTGTAAGTGAACAGTTAGATGTGACATTGTTTGGAGAGAGAGGGAGGGAGAGACATGGGGTTGTAATGGATCTTCTGACAGTGTGACATGGCCACACTTCATTCTTCAGAAACTGGCATTAACAGAGATGCGCATTCTTACGACAACAATTTTTTGAGGCACTTATCATGTCTGGGGGAAAAAAAACAAGTGCGTGTAAGACAGCGTGAGACTCGTTGCATGTGTGTGATGTCTGTCTTGCCCTCCTGCTGCCGTTGGCTTGGTTGTGTCTGCGGTTCGATCCTAACACAATCATGCTGCTGCTATAACAGTCACTAAATCACCATTCGCAGTCTCACTGCTTCTCACTTCATTACAATTGAATGGGGTTTTATTGACGTGACCATATTAACATGGTATGTGATAATGTGAGGGAAGCTTGTAAGGTTTAAACAACGCAGACAATTTATGGGCAGCCGACGTTGGAGGGAAAAAAAGACAAAAGCATGTTTGCAAGGACGGAGAAGAGGGAAAAGAGAACAAGCGCACCTGCATACTCGGACTCGAGAACTTAAGTTGAATCTGGATAGCCTTCTTGTCCAAGTGTGATGTGTACCAAACTACGGCCCAGCACTGTTAATCAAAATCAATTTAATGTTTCAAATCATCATTATTTTTTCATCTTTCCTTACCCCTGATCCATGCAAAAGCCGCCATCTTTAATTGAGGGTCAATCTCAAATGGTTTTACATTTTCTTAGTAGTGCTTCTTCACTATATAGATCAACCATAGAAAAGACATGACTTGTTTTGAGCACTTGTATTTTAACATTCATTTTGTATTTTCATTGAGATTAAAGTATTGGGATGCCATTCCAGCAAATCTGCTGATTCAATAGATGTAAACTCATGACAGGTCTAGAACATGTCAAAAAATCTAGAACATGTCAAAAAACATAGCTTTCAGAATGTTCTGCCTGTTAGTAATCGCCATCAAGTCTTGCCAGGTCTTGCTAGTCTTCTGGCTTCTCGTCACTAACTGTTTTCAGACGTAGATTTCCAACTATTGATGGTGTGATGTGTACATATTTCAGTCTAACAACCATATCTGCTTATATATCAGTGTCACAGTTCTCAAAATGTGTTTTGCTGGGTGTATAGAAGGTGTATACACACCCCACACCACAACTTGCAGGATGAGATGAGACGGTGGCGAGGAAAAACGCTGAGACGATACGAGGAAGAAACCTTGAGAGGAACCAGACTCGAAATGGAACCCATTCTCATCTGGGTGACTGATAGTTCAGGATTCGGATGAGGCAGGGGGGGACAAATCAGTGTCCCAGGTGCCAAGGACAGGATTAATAAGTGTTTGGGGTATTCGATTTTTTGTGTGTGTAGTTTCCAGCCAGACAAGTAGGCTCGGGTGGCTTTTTTTTTTCAATACTAGAGAAAGTAAAACAACCAACTCTGTATTGACGCGATATTTAAACAATATGCTACTCGTTCTGAATCCTACTGCTGTTGTATTAATTAGCGTGCATTGATGACATGATCTTTTCAGAATCAGGACGTATGTGGGAACACTAGAAACAAAGTGTGAAGCTGTCATATAATTCTCCTGCTAGCACAACAGTCACCTCTTGGTTAAGCATACTGTTGGAAAAGAAATATGCGAGCCAGGATTGAATAATATTTTTAATATGCGATGTGAAGAGAACATCACAGTTGTTCAGTGACTTGCTAAATTTTCATAGAGGGTGCTACATTGTGTGCTACCTCAGACACTTTCTTAGAGAGAGACTGTGAGAGAGAGAGTCATTTCAAATGACCCTTAAAGAAAAATAAATAAATAAATAAATAAATAAATAAATAAATAAATAAATAGGTAATTAAAAATAAATACCACTTCCAATTGCATCTGAAAACCCTCAGGGAGTATAGAAAAAAGTTTTAAAAAAAAAAGAAGAAGAAGAAATTTCAAACAGTAGTCACACAGTCTTCTAAAAGTTGATTAAATTTCACCTTTTCTTCTGCAACCACACATAATGCACCTTCCAGACACCATATATTCTCAAACAATACAAGATCCTTCATCTCCTTGTAAAACTTGAAATCGATTAATATCCTTGATTTTACCAGAATCACAAAAACCAATAAAATACTGTCCCCCAAATTTGACTCGATTTTATTTCTCCTGTTAACATATATAGCCATCTTAGCCTGCCCAATGATCAAATTTAGCAACTGACACTTAAACCTTTTCTTCCGAGAGTAGGAAGAAAAGGTTTCCTTTTCTTCCTTTTCTTCAGGATTCGCATTAGGATTTAAAACACAAATAAAAAAATTATCAGCCACTGCACCATGCAAAATCCTCCACAGTAAATCCCCACACTTTTTTGTTAATGGTGACTTGTACAAGGCTCTCCGTTGCGGCTTTACATATTCCTTTATTTGTAAAACAGAACGCCAAGGTCTGTCCACTCTTTTGTTCAGAAAAGTTTTGTTTAGGGACCTCACACAAACTTTGTATATTTCCTTCCCAGAGGCTAACTTGGGACCCACAAAAAGTAGTTTTTCAGACTTAAAAAAAAACACCTGAACACTCATTTACATTTGACGATACACTAAAATCAGGAAATGGATCCTGGTCATTTGGACTACTTGGACCTTAATACCATTCCACAAGGAACTGTGCGACTATATGGACTGACCTCATCTTTATGTGTTCAGCAACTGCCACCGTGTTCCCAAGGTCTGGTCCTGCTAGGCTCAGTAGGTCTCCCAGAGTGATGTCTCCAGCCCTGCGGAACCCCTCTGTAAGCGCAGGAAACGGCTTTCTTTGTGACACATCTAAAATGGACCCATTTATGATTGGCTCCTGCAGCAACCAGTGAAGAGAACTTGTGCATTGCACTCTCCACACTGTTAAAAGTCCCCATACTTTAAAAACAGTGCGGCAAAAAAACAGGAAGTTCCCTGAGGTTCATCTTCTTCGGGTCCATCCAGAAAAGAGGCTTATGCAAATACAGCCCCTCAAATGTCTGTAAAATAACACATGCTACAGCCTTCCAATTTGCATTCACAGGTCCATTTAGTTGCCTCTGCACAAACTGTAAATGAAAAGCTGCTGTCCTGCTCTGCAAGTGGACCAGTCCATGTCCCCCTTCATCCTTGGGCAGAAACAGAACTCACTGTGGAACATAGTGTAGACTGTGCCAAAAATTTTTTTACCAGTATTGACTGGATTTTAGACAAAACATGTATGGGGGATCGATGCATGCAAGCCTATGCCAGAGGGATGATGCTACCAGATTGTTGATTATAAGTACATGCCCCCCCCCCCTTTTTTAAACTAAATTCCATTTCTCCAGATGACCCTTGACCTTCTCAACAGTCCTTTCAAAGTTTTTCCCCATGAACACCTCGTCCCCCAGAAACACCTCCAAATACTTAAAACCATCTCTAGATCACAATAAACGGTCTGGGAGGCTTGGTGCACCGCTTAACCATCTCCCGATTAAAAACGCCACGCTTTTTTCCCAGTTAACCTTAGCGGACGAGACAATTCTAAAATCTTCAGAGATCTTCAACATCGTATCAACGTCCCTCTGGCTACCAACAAGTATCGCCACATCATCTGCATATGCTGATAGTTTAAAAACACTCTCACATTTTGGAATTGTTATACCTTGCAGTTCAGTTCTCAGTTTCGTTAAAAAAGGTTCAATTGCCAGGGAATACAACATGCAGTGTTGTACGACAATGGGCATCCTTGTCTTATTCCCCTATGAACTTTAAAAGGAGCACACAAGTCACCCTTAATCTTCAGTAGGCTTTCATTATAATGATACAGAACTCTTATTTTATCAATAAAATCCGAACTAAAACCAAAAGCAGTCAAGACGTTGCATAGGTAGGTATGCTCAACCCTGTCGAAAGCCTTTTCCTGATCAATTAAAACCAGACCAAAATCCAAATCAAAAATCTTTCCAACTTCTACGACATCCCTAATGAAAGAAATACCATCATGAATGACTTGACCCGGCACACAGTAGGTCTGGTCCGGATGGATCACCTCTTCCACGACTTTACTAAGGCTGTTAACCAATACCTTAGAGAGCAGTCGATATTCCACACAGAGGACTGAAACAGGTCTCCATGATCTTATGTCATTTAGATCTCCTTTCTTAGACAGCAGAGTCAAGACTGCTCTGCGACGAGTGGCAGCCGCCCCGTGACTAAACTGTCACCCAGTACCTCCAGTAGGTCTGCACCCATTTCCGGCGAAAAAGACTCATAAAAGTCAGCTGGTAGACCATCAATCCCTGGTGCCTTGCCACTCTCCATACCCTGGAGGGCGCGTAGCAATTCCTCTAGGGTCAACGCGCCTCTGAGGTCTGCATGTACTTCCTTTGACACCTGGGGGAGATCCTTCAAAAAGACGTTATCATGGGCCTGCTCATCAGAGACTTCACACTTGTACAGTTCCTTGTAGAAACCGACTGCTCTCTTTCGAATTTTCGAATGAGAGTGTCCCATCGTCAGAAAACAGGCCATGTATCATAGTTTTTTGACCACCCCCCCAATTAAAAAAGAATTTTGACAGTGCATCCATACACTCCACATTCTGAAACCGTGACCTGACCAGAGCTCCTTGTGCGGTAATATGTAGCAATTTAGTCAATGAACACAATATTCTTTTTTTATATATATATATATATATATATATTCTTCAATTTTCTATGCATACTTGCCTTCTTGCATTTTTCAATAACCCTTGAAGCTCCATTATTTCATTCTTCAAGGAAATGGTGAGTTGTCTCTCGTGACATTGGAGGTATGCATCTCTAAAATGAATGTCATGCAATAAACTGGCCTTAAAGTGCCAATACGCCCTCTTATGCTTGAGTTTACTTACATACACAGCAGAGAGAACCATACAATGGTCTGAAAAACCTACTGGTATAATCACACAACTTCTAAAAGCACTTAACTGGTGTTTAAAGCCATAAAACTTCAAAACTTCAAATGCCCTCTATCAAATCTGGCCATAGAGAGCATATTATTATAGGAGTGCACCCAGGTATACGGTTTTTGCATGTGGTGAAAATGTCTCCAAATGTCCGCAAGATCAAAGGAATTTATTAATTCAACTAGCCTTCAACTAGGCTCTACATGATTCCTGTCTATACCAAGCTCCGTACAATTAACACCCCCCCCCCCCCCCCCCCCCCAAAGAATTAAAAAATTTTCAGAGTCACAATTCTTCAGAACATCATCTAAGGTTCGTAAAAATTACATTCTTTCACTTGCTGCGGTCAGGGCATAAACAAACAAACAAACCACCTATTTTCATAATGTGCTCTAACCTTTAACAGACTACCCTTTCTAATTTCATCAATTTTATAAGAACATGGAATAAAATTATGGGAAAATAGAATAGCTACTCCCCCACTGGTCGACGTCTTATGACTTAAGAGAGATAACCCATCAAACTCCCTGGCCCAGTCAGCAGCATTACTGGCGTCTGTATGGGTTTCCTGTGCAAAAATTATATCAATTTTCTTTTGCTTTACTGTTTCAAAAAACAAAAATTCAACGAAGCAATTTGAACTCCACTCATTAATAAGAGGAAAAATAATAATAGATACATGTACATAATAAAGGTCTAGGATTGACTATCACTCTCATTATTGTCTAACATAACGTTCACTTTTGTAAGAATTTTCTTTAGATGGTATCCCTCCTGTTCAGTGAAACCCCCTTCTGCCATAAACCCCCCCTTTTTTTTTTTTTTTAACAAACTGTTCTACATCTGGAAAAAACTCGTCAATCCTCACATTCCTAGTATACTTAGTTTTTTTCAGAAAAGCTTCGATATCGTCTACACTATATTCACGGCTCGAAAAGCCGCTTTGATTTAAACTACGTTATACTGCAGTCAGGTTATTCGCTCTCACTTTCTACCTCCACGGAATTTAACTCCTCTGCAACATCTTTCCTCTTTGCTTGTGTATGAGGATGGTTTCGCCGTCTCTTTTATCTGAACACATTCTCTTCCGTTTCCGTACGAGAGCTTTCATCCCCATCTTCATCAGCTAGAGACTGGTCAACACTATCCAATGACACATTACAGTCTTGTGTATCTTTATTGCATAAATCTGGCTCAACCTCAGCTTTCTCTTCTTCACTTGGTTTAGCACCGCCCCCTGGTGAGAGCGGCCAGCTTCAGGTGTCTCCACCTGAGAAGGTGCTGCTGCTCCCTCTCCCGGTGTCTTCGCCCCATCCACCCCAACACCCTCTCCAGCAGTAACCTCATTACCAGCAGCCTCGTTAGCATCATTACCATTCGAGGGATTTACACGTTTTTACGGACAGGCCCGCACCAGATGACCAGTTAAACCACACCCAAAACGCTTCATCATTGTAGTTGTAGCGTAAATTATATAATTAAAATTGTCCACCTTTACATTCAGTGTCGGATCCAGACCCTTATTATCCTTCATGACCAAGTACACACAACATCTGAAAGACACGATATGTTTCACGAGAAGGGATTTACTTGTTATCGCTATCTTCTTGATCTGCGAGACCAGTTTTCCATAGTGAGATGACGTTTGGCAAGAATCTCATCCTTAATAAAAAGCAGAACATCAGACAGGATGCCTTTTTTTTTTTTTGACAGGAAGCACTAAGGTAAACCCACCATCAAGCACAACTCCACTGTCTTCCATTTTGTTGGCCAAATCCACTGTTTTCAAAAACACGATGGCAATATTCATACGGGTCGCAGACAGAATGTTGTCGTGTCCAACAATCTCCCCCACGACCAGACTAACCTCCTTAACGCTGATGGTAGTGGCTACTTTTATAGCATGCCGAAGCGTGAGGGAATCATACTTCCCCATACCTGAAGCAGCCGTGCTCCCAACCACGGAAGCAACCGCCCAGGCCACACGCAACAAACAAAAGTAAATTTAGATCTCCTCAGAAAACGAAGACCAAAAGGAAATCATATTTCTGAAGAAGAAAAGATAGAAGAGGGAACAAGCGGAATTTGGAGCAGCGGCCTCGGCCACGCTCCGCACACGCTCGCTCACTACCGCTCCGACTCCGCCCAATCACTCAGACCATGCACACACGAGAGAGAGAGAGAGAGAGAGAGAGAGACAGAGAGACTGCATGTGCGAGAGACCGAGAGAGAGAGAGGGAGACTGCGAGAGAGAGAGACTTCTATGTTCTTGTCTGTATGCTTTGATCCAGTTGTTCCGCTGAGTGAACCTAGTCTCCTTCGCCGTCACTGAATGTGCTCCCCCCCCCCCCCCCCCCCCTTTGGCTCACACCCCAGTCTGTCTGTTTTATTCTCACAAGGTCAAATTAACAGCAATCTCAGTAACCTCCCCCTGAGTTCCCCTGGCAACTGTCAATGTCTTTAGTGTCTTCAGTTCTCTGTCCTTGTCTGTCTATATGTCTGTGAATGGCTCTTGTCTAGCAAAAACTCCTGCGTGATCGTGCACTTTTATTCCAAAGTTTCAACTGAATTATGTAAGCTCCAGACCTTAAACTAAACAAAAAAACGTGTCCCCAATTTCCCGACCTTCTGCAAGAGCAGAAATTCAAAAAATTCTACATTTATTGAGCACACCCCCGCCCCCCCCCCCCCCACACACACACACACAATTATTCAGCCAGAAGTGAGTCACAGGTCATCCGGAGTTGATAGGAACCACAGGAAACTGTTCAGTAATGCAGAGAACAGGAAAGTCAGCAAGGGTGACAGAATATGAATATATATATATAATTAAAAATTCTGCATCCCTCCATATTTATATCTCTCAGCACCCGTCATATTCATAAATCCTGTTACATAAGGCGCAGATTCGGGTCATGCCGCTGTGCACAGAGGTGTTTGTTTAGCTTGAGGCAGTGTTAAGCAACTGAATAGAGGTAAAGTAAAGTCATTGAGGGTGCTGGCCCTTGTGCAGAGGTAAAAGTGGAAATCACAGTGGTTTTGGGGGGAAGTAATGGAGGTCAGTCACTTCTGTCAGTCACCTGCGAGAGCTGGAATTCCGTGCTTACTGTGTGCGTTCAAAAGGACCGATCATGCGATTTTGCATTTCTTTCCACAGTCCGTACGTGTTCTGCTAGTCTTAACCCTCTTGATTCCTTGCAACGGTTGTCATCATTATTTACCTATTTCGGTGATTTTGCAATTGCCCAAGATTGTTAGTAGAATTTACATTTTGTTTAATAAATTTCCCAAACCACATACAACTGCATTGAATAAATAGTACATCATACACCACGTGTGTGCCAGTATATTTACCTTCAGTAACACACTATTAGTACAATTTATTTTGTTTTTTTTTTTATATGGGAAATAAATGACAAAAGCAAACAAAATCAGTAAATATTATTATTTATTTATTTATTTTTATTTTTTTCCATTATTTTTAATCTATTTAAATATTGTTTATGTAAATGTTGTTTACGTTTTAAACATTTAAATTATATAATTTGTTTATTTAAACAGTGCAATTGTTATTTATTTAAACAAATGACAACTCTAAACACGAGTGTACAGTTTATGTATTTAAATAATAATTTCGTTTAAATATTGCTTACATTTTAAATATTAAAATTGTTTATCTAAATGTTAATTGTTTGTTTTATTGAAGCAAATTGTTTTTTTAATTAATTGAAATAGTTGTTTATTTAAATGTTATTTATGTATTCAAATGTTATTTATTTTCTCGTAGCAAAACAAGATGTGCAACAATACAATATATTTTATCCTCATTAAAATGTGTCTACTTAAACATAAATATGGTTACGATCATAAGCGTATCCACTTTTCCGCTGGAATTCATGAGTTTAAAAGGACAACGTCTGGCTTGTATTTCTTGTCTTAATTGTAATTGTAAAACTCATTTTCTAATTAAAAACACAAACATGGGATTAGTTCAAATTTGAACTTTTAAGAGATATTCTCAGCTTGTTCACACAGGCTGTAAGTCATGAGCAATTAATATAAAAAAAAGAACATTTTGTCTGATAAATGTCACTTCAATGAGGAAAAAACATGGATGAATATAAAGAAATTTGCTTCAGATAAAACTCAGACCCACTAATTCTTAATTCTCAACTTAATTGTGAGTTAGAAAACAACAGGATGAGATTGCTGCGATCTCATATTTCTGCGAAAAGCAAAAAGGAGGAACTGAACTGGATTTTCATCTCGCTACTTCCCTTATGTCGCTTGGGAAACTTTTGGGAAAACAATTCAAATAATTAAATGAATGAAATCTCCAAGTTACGGAATATCAATGTTTTTATTTGGTAAATGACACATTTGGGGGAAAAATTGTTTATTATTGATTTATTTCATTTAAGGCTGAATAATTAGAAACTAAAAGTGCTTATTTACTAAGCAGCGCTCAAACTGGACTTTCACCTTACTTTTTTCTTTGCTTGGGGAAAACAAATTATAATTTAAAAATGATTTAAAAAAAACAAAACAAAAAACATTCTAGCTAGATAATTAACATTACCCTTACATTCCACAAGAAGTGTTTAGAAATGAATTTCCTTTCCACTTTAGTGAAGAAAATTGTGATACTATTATATCATTATTTTATTTAAATTTCATTATTTATTTTAAAACCGCTAATAATCTGCTAATACTATAGATTTTTCATTTTCTTGTATTATCCTTATATTAGATATTAGAACCTATAGATATTCATACCAACGATCAGAGTTTTTCAATTTTCCATCATTTTATGATCTATTGGTCCGATCACGTTGCCTTTTCCCCACCACTTTTTTTTCCGCAATCCTTTAATTCCCCATCTAAGAGATTAACCTCTTTTTAGTCTCTCCCTCCATCTGGCTCCCTCTTTCCAGCTGTACATGTCTGGATCATTTTGTGGCGATAAGGCTGACTCTGCCCTGTGGGACTTCTGGTGTCGATATTAATATAAGGCCCTCATCGATAAACTGTCAGAACCGTCTCTACTGCCCCTCCTCTCCTCTGTGGAATCTTGCCTTTGACCTTCTATTGCGTTCTTATTTGGGATAGTAAAATGTGTGCCTTTTTACTAAATACCCTCTACGCTTGCTTACACCCGGGGTATTTAAGACTCGTTGTTGAATATGACAACCAAATATCCAGGCAGATTTGAACAAGCGACCGCAGTGTGTTTGGACTTCTTTCGATTTTAAGAAGTGCTACTTTGAGAAAGGACATTCATGTGCTGTGATTTTGGATATGTTGTTAACATACCATGTCCTAAAGATTTGCTCACACTCTCTTAAAAACACACCGAGCGCATAAATATAAACTTGTGATTTAAATTACAGGCGGAACTACTTTCAGAGCTGCTCTTAGAAAATCAAAAATGAATGGACACTTTCTGACCAATCAGATTCAAGGATTTTACAGTGCTGTGTGGATTGGAACCTCCTAGAAAGTCTGTGATTTGAGGCAACGACAGTGAAGTGAGTTTAAGTGAGTCGAACATTTTTGATTATTAACAGTTAAATCAATATTTAAAAAAAGGTTTCCCTTGCATACAGAGGCATTTGATAGGAGACTGAGAACTCCTACAGTACATGAGATTTCACAGCTTGCTCGAGGCGCCTGTCACTTTTTGAAGAGGCAGACATCAGACGTCGGCGGAGTGTGATTTGAAAAGGTAGAAAGGAAAAGTGCAGGGCTCTGATCTCTTACGATGTGTTTTGACTCATCCACAGTGAGTTCTGGAAAGAAATGCTTCAGATGACCGCTGGGAGGACAAATGACTGACAAATGAGAGAGAGCTAGGCTGACATGCACTAACAGATTTTTATTTATTTATTTATTCACTTATTTTCCCTGAGCTTTTCTCCCAGAAGCTGCTGACCAACAGCGTGCAACTTCAAAGATGCCAGTTTTTACATTCAGAGTTTACGTGCTGCCATTCGGGTTCTTTTTTTTGTTTGTTGTTATATTTTATGTGCAATGTGAGTCTCAGTTTGACTTATTCTTGGGGAAAAAAAAAGCCACCATTTCATACAACTGAAGAGTGAATCAACAGCAGCCTGAATAAAAACACAAGGGCGAATGGAATCTTTTTATGGAACCTTTTTACGGAACCCTGTTTCATAACTGATATAATCGATCAGCAATATTGCAACAAATAGCTTTTATTGCTACTCCAGCTAGCTTTGCTTTTTTCTCTGCCCTCCAAGGACGTGATGAGAGAAAGAGAAAGAGAGAGAGAGAGAGAGAGAGAGAGAGAGAGAGACGGCTTTTGTTTTTTTTCTTTTGGTGCTACAGCAACAACTGTAATGGAACAAATGGTGGTGTATTTTTCAGTGGTGACAGACATGAGGCTTGTTGTTTTCTCAGCCAGAGGCTAAGGAACATCAGCAACAAACTTTAGTAGACTAGTAGCGCTATAGAGCTCATTACATGGTGCTTTTCATTTCGGTTTTGAGCTTTGAGTTAATCAGGGATGCCGTGCTTTTTCGGGTCTAGGCCTTATTGTTTAAATGCTAATTTAAAAAAAATAAATAAATCCCTGTTGTATCCTATCTGGTTTAACATTCTGTTCATGCTTTTCTGCTCACCGTAGATGTACAGAGTGGCTATTTGAGTTAGCCTTCCTGTCAGCCAATCATTTCATCAAACTAGCCATTCTTCATTTCTCCTTCGACCTGTCAACAGCAAAGTGTTTTTGTTTTTTTTTTTCACCCACACGATTGACGCTTACTGGATGGGTTTTTTTTCTTTTTCTTTAAAGCACCATTCTTTGTAAAATACCCATTCTTTGAAAACGGGAAAAAAAATAAGAAAATCCCAGGAGATCAGCAGCTTCTGAAATACTCAGCCCAACCTGTCTGCCACCAACAACCATGCCATGGCCAAAGTCACTGAGATCACATTCTCCCCATTCTGATGTTTTGATATGAACATTAACTGAAGCTCTTGATTGGTATCTGCGTGGTTTTATAATAATTGCACAAATGATCAGGAATACAGGTGTTTCTGGATAGTGAATATACATTCGACACTCGTATTTGTATCCATTTAGAACACCGTATCCTCCCAATATTAAATCTTAAATAAAATAGTTATTCCTGGTTTTATCCAAAAGATTGTAGTTGTAGGATTCCAGTGGGTGAGGCTGATGTGCTTAGATGACCTAAGTTGTGCTTAGCTTATATATAGGTATGAAATATGGATGCTAAACCCAGCCCTATTTCTATGGGGCCTTCACACTGGCAGTTTAATCCGAAACGGAGCACGGTTTGCATAAAAATTTCAGTAATGAGAAAGCTGTCCTGCGGACCGAGAAGCACATCGATATACCAAACCTGAGACTACAAGTAGGACGTGGTCAGAGTTCGGTTGCGCTGGAATTGAGCCGCGATTCCGTGAATGTGAACGTACTCGGGTCCACGGTTGTTTAGGAAGTAAAGTGACCTGTTTACTGTTTTAGCCGATAACATCAATAGGTTCCACAACACGCATAGCATGAGTGGCAGGAGAACGTTGTGGGACGCAGAAGCGGTCAACTACTGTGCATAATGGCATTTTTAAAAAAGTATCATTTTATACAACTTGATTTATGCAAATTAAGAATTTGCAAGTGTGAAACCATTTGGGGAGGGGGGGGGGTCATACTTTATAACTTAATTCCCAGGCTCCACCAGATGTAAATCAATCTTAATAAAATAATTTCAAGGCTCTAAAATTTGTTTCAGAAATTGTTTCATGTAAGTCATAAATCCATAGTTATTAATTTTTTTATTTTATTCTTTAATAATGGTACTGGATGTTATTGAGGAATGTTGGGTTTAAAAATAAAGTGGAGATTGTTCTCTCAATCAGCATCATTTAATGCGTGCTTCTTTTTTATTTTTTATTTCTGGTGACAATATTACATAACTATTATTACACAATAGTTGTATGGGTCATATACGGTATATTTTAAAAGGAACTGAGAAACCTAAACAGAAATTGCATGAAAACCTTCACAGATCCTGGTTTAGTTGTTGTAAATGAGTTCTTGCCTCCTGAAATGGAAAGGGGGAAAAATAACAGATCTGGTTTCAGGTCAACTTAAAATGCAGCTTTTTGTGATCGCAAATGACCAGTCACGTCCCGACGTGGCTTTATCTTCTGATCTCTGTCCACGTTTTTTTCGAAATTCAGTTTGTGAACATGTTTCCTCTCACCTGTGAGCGCAGGGTCAGACGAGACAGCTGCCGAAAGCTAAACCGGTGCTTCAGTGAGCCTCATCCCTGATTCAGTCTGCAGATTATCATCTTCCTGAGTGTGTTATAAAGGGGCAAATCCCTCGCTGTGTCAAACAACAAGAGCACATGCTACCTCGCCAGGTGCAGGAGATTGACCTCTGTGCCAAACGCCCTGGCCAGGTGCAGCTGGGAGTACTGATGGATATAGAATATTTATCTAGCGTTTTAGCATTTTATCAACTCGGCATGTGTTCTTCGGGCAAATCTGCAATGCAAAGTAAGGATATTGTATTGAATGCAGCTGTAAAAAGACAAAGGTAGCCAAAAAAAAATGAGCATTACGACTGGAAAAGTAGGTCATCAGACACCTCCAAACTCCCTCTCGTCTTCAGCGGAGCTGTAGTGCCCTTGTCAGGCCATCCCCTGCTGAGCTCAATCGAGGAAAGCTTGTGGGTTGTGTCACTTGGTGTATCAGGGTCAGTTTGGTGCTGGATGTCAGGTTGCCGTTGTGGATCTAATACATCAGGGCTCAGGGTGTTTTTAAAAAAAAAAAAAAAAAAAAAAAACACCTCAGCATCAGTCTTATTACCAAGGCTCTTTCTCCAGCACTTCATTACATTTTACATTTACACCATTTGGCAGACGCCTTTATCCAGAGCGACTTATATTTATCTCATTTATACAACTGGGCCTTGCTCAAGGGCCCAACAGTGGGAGTTTGGCAGTACTGGGATTTGAACTCGTGACCTTCTAATCAGTAACCCAACACCGCTACTACTGCCCTATCAGTAGATTTTAAACATTCGATTAAACTTTCTAGTTTCCTGATTTCATATTGCAATATTTAACGACATCAAGATACACAGTACGCATGTAAATTCTTAAGGCAGCTTTGAATGTAACTGTCGTGTTTTCCTCCTTTTGAATCACAATTCCCATGGCAATGAATGCCATGTGCTCATGTTTGGATTTCTGTTCATCTGTTTCCATCCCTGCCCTGTACTTTGTCTGTTGCCCTATTGTGTTCACCTGTTTTGTGCTGGTTCATGCTTAGTTTGCATTTATATCCTGTGTCTTTGTTTGTTGTGAAGCCTTACCGTACATATTTCTATTGAATAATTATTGTATTCAAAGCCTTGTTTTCTTGTTATCCCTTTCATTCTGGCGTTTGGACATTGATTATGGATTACCCTTGTTTAACTTTGCCTGCCTGTGTTTTGAGCCTTGGTATTCACTTGGGTTATGCTTCTTGCATTTGCAAAACAAAGCAGAAACTCATGTAAACTTTAGCACACGTTTGCATTCAGAACATCAGAGTCAGCCTAGTCGTATATCATAACTTCTAGTACTTTAAAAACACAGACTGCTTTTGGTTTACTAAGCTATAAAGTGTAAGCTGGCTAATTAAAACATAAGCTAGCAGCGTGTGCTGTGTGTAATGTCTCCATCGGAATCGGCACCGAATACCAATTCCCAGAACACCCAACAACCTACAAACATGGCCGCTACGGACTACGATTCCCATCACTCATCCTAATTGTCATGTTCAGTCACTGGATTACTATTTTCATCACAACTGGGTTCAGTCACCATCACAGCCTATACAGTATATATAGACTCTGGACTCGTGTGTGCGTGTGCGAAATCATATACTATGACCGTACCAACTGCATTCGATTCAGTACCTACCTACTGCCATTGATACAGTATGTACTGATTAGTATATGTGTGTAGTATGAGTAAATTCCAGGACATACTACATGTGCCATGTTGGCATTAAACAAGTATGGTTTAACAAGAAGGAGGGGGCATTTTGGGGGGCAGTGGTGGCTTGGCGGTTAAGGCTCTGGGTTACTGATCGGAAGGCCAGGGGTTCAAGCCCCAGTACTGCCAAGCTGCCACTGTTGGGCCCCTGAGCAAGGCCCTTAACCCTCTCTGCTCCAGGGGCACTGTATCATGACTGACCCTGCACTCTGACCCCAACATGCTAACATGTATGCGAAGAAAAGAATTTCACTGTGCATATCTATGTGATCAGTGAAGACTATTATTATTATTATTATTTTGATTGACAGCTCATTTTTGATTCTGATAGTCTCGATGCTTTATGGGATAGCTTCAGTGTCCATTGTTCCATACTGCAGAATCTAGGAGGAAGCAGTAGATCAGCTGGGAATTTCTCGCTTACTGTTTTACAAATACTGGGAATTCGGACATACTCCTTTGGCACGCTGCTCTTCACATACTATATAGAGGTGTAGTAGGGATATTTGGACGAAGCTTCAGTCATTGTGAATTGATGCTCAGTGTATTTCTGCCTGACTTACCAAGCCTTTTTATGTGCTTTGCTCTTCTGGTGTTCGATCGTGTTCTGCCTCCTGGTTCCTTGATTTTTGGATTTTGTCTCGTTTATGTGCTTTGCCTGAATTTCTACCCGTTATCTGACCTTCGCTGACCTGTCTCATGTTTTGGACTGTTTGCCAGTCTTTTATAATACTCATCACCTGCAACTGCAACCATCACTGCTGCCTGACGTGTCAGGATGTGTTATGTTAGCTAGCTAATTTTAACCACAAAACACCTTCTGACAACCCGTGAACATAACTGACTGTTACAGCTGTTAAGTAGAACGGTAAATAAATGTTAGCCATCCATGAATAGAGCAGTATGCATTTTATAATTGTTGACGTGGAGTTCTTTCATAGAACTCGTACGAACTTAAACACACAATGCAGTTTTCAAAGTACTTTTTAAGCTTCCTAACTGGAACATGTTGAATATGTATCATTTTGTTTATTTGCCGTCAGTATGCATTTTATTCGTGTCATGGTGGATCCGGAGACTATCCTGTGAACACTGAGGCATGAATCTACCCTGGATTGGAAACCATCCAATCCAAACTCTGAGCACCATGCACATATACCTTAACAACAAGGGCAATTTACCATCATACGGCAATCCACCACTGTAGGAGGAAACCCAAGATCACAGAGGAAACCTGCATGGGAATAACATGTCACACAGATGCCACAGACCGAGTAACCTAAGCTCAGGATTGAACCAGGGACCCTGGAACTGTGAGATGGCAATGCTACCCACCATGTCACCTTGGGTATTCTGTGCTAACAAATCACCAGCTATATGTTCAGAGAATTTTATTCAACATTTTGTGAAAGAAAAAAAATTTTAATGAGGCGAAAGGGGAAAAAAATAAACTGATTTTATCATGCAGTTGTTTGTTAAAGTAAGTGATTTATTTATAACCGGCACTTGTACTTCTCAAGAAAAGTGTATCATGATAATATTTTCATTGAAGCATTTCCAGAAATGTATTTTAGCCCTCCAGAAAATAAATGCTCCTCTGATAGGTTTGTAGAGGAAATAAATAGCCTGTATTGTCTGGAGGAGTGACGTGCAAATGGCGTTAAAAGCATGCATAATGGCAGTGGTAACATTTTTACTTGCAAGTGAAATGGGTTTTCTCCATCAACTGTGTCCGCTGTGTGCACTGAAGTGAGGCTAGTGGTCAAAGCAGTCATCTTGAGCATCAGCCATATTCCCTCTGACGGTTAACATCCAATTACCGACATACACACATTTCAGAGTGACACCAGCGCTGATCGATGTCTCCTGCTTCTTATTGGTAGGCTTAGGATCCTGAAAGTCCCCTCATCTGATACCAAACCCCATTGGGAAATATGAGGGAAAACATCCCTCAATGCATTTTATTCTTTATAATTTGACTAGCACACACAATCTATCCCTTCCAGCCTTTTTAAAACCCTTCCCCCCGCCCCATCCCTCTATTGTCCCAGGTTCTGCATAATATCATAATCTGGGAATCAAAGAACATCTTTTTATCATTTCGCTCTCACTGTTTCTCAGGTTGCTTTCATTTCTTTTTTTATCGCCACACATTACTATGCACTTGCCCGTAGCTGCGTTCTCAAATAAGATCTATGCTTATTATTTGCAGGAGTTGCACCATCCAAACGCGCTTGCAGGAAATAATTCCCCTGTGCTTTCAACCTCAAAATGGCCTCCCATTTACATTATATATCCTGTTCTACGCTAAGGAAATATGGCCCTGATGGGGCCGGCATGCCTGGAGCGATTGGTTCCTTCCACTAATGGAATGGGCTGGGGAGTAACTGACTGGACAGGTGTTGTCAGAACGAATCATCGAGATGAAATGCTGAATGTGTGAAACGGCACTTCGGCAAATACTCCCATGCTACGCTGCGGAACGTCTGTGCCAGCTGCCTACAAAGAGTTCATTTCTCATGAAAGGGAATTTCAAATATTTACGGTACTGAAAAGCCCTAGAGAAGCGCTAACTCCTTGAAATGTCCAAACAGCCCCTCCAAATTTTTTTCTTTCTTTAGTTACCAACTACCTCGGTTTAAGTCTCTTAAGAGATTTGAGTCATGCATATATATTCTATTCTCTATGAATAGTTGTTCCTGAGATTACTGCAGTTGCCAGATTGGTAGAAAACCGCTGTCTTTTTCTTGGACTGCAGTAATCTTGAGCAGAAAAATCCATTTGAATAAAACGCCTTGTTTACAAAGGTCCAGATAAGCAACTAACGTTTGTAGGCATGTGTACATGTTCTGTTCTCTATGGATGGGTGTATTTCTTGAGTATTCAATTAGATCCAGCTGAAATATTTCACAGGGTCCATAATCAGACCGTGGCCCTCCAAGTGATGACCCTTGATCTGGGGAATACAAACAATTTGTATGCTTCATTATTTTAAAAGATTTGCTGTTCATATTTTTTTTTAATGAACTGAACATGACTTGGCTGATTTAACTGGAGTGGAATTTGTTTATGTACAACATAGTTTGTTCATTCAGAGGGCAGAGGGTGAATCTGTAGTTAAAAATAATAATAAAAAAAATCACTAAAAAGCTTTGCAGCTACTTTTTTTTTTTTTGGTATGAGTACTTGCTTGTGGTTTTCTTTTAAACTGAAATAAGAGCCAGAGCAGAGAGAGAGAGAGAGAGAGAGAGAGCGCAACACATCAATGGCTGTACTTCAGTGATCACTTATGTCCTTTGTACCCTAACTCTTCCCCGATGTTACTTTTTGTAAAATGCTTATAGCACTCAAAGCTCGAGTCCTATACAATACTCCACTGCTGATTGCTTTAGTGACCCAGCTGCTGATGGAGCTTGTTTTTAAACACCTCGTCAGAGTTTTTCATTTAACTTCAGTAACCATTTTATCCTGGTGGAGCCTGAGCCTATCCTGGAAACAATGGGCACTAGGCACTAGGAATACACCCTGAATAGGATACCACGTCCATCACAGGGAAGCATGAACACATACAGCATTTACACCTAGGGACAGTTCAGACTAGCCAATCAACCATCTGACAAGAGGTGGGAGGAAACTATAGAACCTGGAGGAAGTCATCTCTGGCTTGCTCATTTGGGATCGTAATCGACATCAGTGGGCATAATGAGGAAACATGCACAAAGTTAAGAGCAGTGGACGTGTGCCTGAGACTATAGGTTTTGTACTGAACAGTGAAATAATGAAGAATAATTAAATAGTTGTATCTTAAATAGCACACTTCACACACTCTTAGTGTGAGTAGTGTGCTCTATTAATACTCTGATGACTCTGGAAAGATGACTGTTGCAAAAAGTGTGTTCACGCTGGGAAGATTAGGAGGACGTAAGTAACTGACGTAACCAAGAGTAACTGTGGAGTGCTGGAAACTTTTTCCCTAAGCAGTCACTTTCCTGCCCTTTATAAATTCTAATTAAAAAAAAAATATATATATATATTTTTTGCAAACTACTTAACCTGATTCATTTCCATGTACTGCAAAACAAGTTTAATTTCAGACATACACTGATCAGCCATAACTTTAAAACCACCTGTCTAATATTGTGTAGGTCCCCATTGTGCTGCCAAAACAGCCCTGATCCATCAAGGCAGGGACTCCACAAGACCTCTGAATGTGTGCTGCGGTATCTGGCACCAAGACTTTGGCAGCAGATCCTTTAAGTCCTGTGAGTTGCGAGGTGGGGCCTCTGTGTATTGGATTTGTTTGTCCAGTACATCCCTCAAATGCTCGATCCGATTGAGATCTGGGGAATTTTTAAGCCAAATCAACACCTTGAACTTCCTCAAACCATTCCTGAACAATTTTCTTTGCAGTGTTGCAAGGCGCATTATCCCAGAATAAAGGGGTGTACTTGGTCTGCAACAATGTTTAGGTAGGTGGTACGTGTCAAAGTAACATCTACACGAATGCCAGGATATGAGGTTTCTCAGCCGAACATTTCCCAGAGCATCACACTGCCTCAGTCATCTTGCTTTCTTCCCATAGTTCATCCAAGCGATGCACTATGGGAAGCAATGCACACCTCAACTTTGAGAACTGACTGGTCACTTGCTATCGAATATATCCCACCCCTTGACAGGTGCTATTGTAATGAGATACTTCGTTATTCACTCTACCTGTCCAGTGGTTTTAATGATATGGCTGATCATTGTAAATAGGTGGTGCATAATATGTAGTAGAAGGTGCAGAACAGGATTTTTGAGACCCTCCAAGATTACAGACATGCATAACATGACTAATATATTAGATAATTAATTGGGAAAGGGGTCAGTAAGCTTGGACACACAACAGGGAATAGAGGTGGACTGGCATGGCTGTAGGTCCAGGAAGCCAAAAGACTGACATGGAACCATTGGAATATAGAAATAAAACTGTAAAACACACAGACACCAGGTACATGATTTAAAAATCCAGGACCATGCAAGTTGGCATTGGATTTCTTCTGGAAGGCAAGTCAATTAAACATCAGCAAACTTTATTCTAGAGCAGCGCAATATGACAAAAAAGGCTTTAATTACACAGTGAATAGCTTTAAGCCTCCATTTATGCTCAAGGTCTTGGGCATCTCCAAGGACATAGACATTTATAGACTTCTTCCACCATCTCAGCATAAACCCTGGGCCACCACCTCCCCCATGGCTGGGGCAGCATCGTCACTTGTCCTGTGACCTGTGACTGAAAACACCTGTGTTTAAAGCACTGTTGTCAACACAACTTCCAAAAAGCATGTGCTGCTATTCTCTGTGAGGCTAACACTTAAATATTACCTCACCTAACCAACCGATGTTATCACAGCTCTTCCATTATTTGCCATTAAATCCTAAAATATTACAAAATATTACACTATTTCACAGCCACAGGATCCACTGACTTATGCATATGATTTGTTGGAGGTCTGGGAAGCTTGACGGAGCACATATTTGGGACGTTCTTGCTCAGATGGAATTGCACAAAATACACACAAATTGCACAAAATTAGCTATTTTATCATGATTTTCTAGCCTAAGTTATGAAATTCCAGCATTCATTGCCAAACAGTAAAAATGACAGAACAGGATAAATGTCACAATAAATGGAAACAACTTTTCCTCCACCTCATATATCCTCATTTAAGGATTTCTTTGTAATGAATGTCCAAAATATGACACCCCCCCCCCCCCCCCCCCCCCCATATTGAGGAGTATACTGCAATTGCAGAGTTGCATGAGGATGCCAAGAACTAAATTCTCTGTAGTAAAATGCTTGAAGCACAAATTTACCGCTCTTAATTCGATTACTCTGCAAACAAGACCATTTATTTTCAATATACTGTACATGGGATTTTGTTTCCTTGTTACATTTCTTGTTTGGATTGGCTTGTGGGTGGCAAAAGTATAATTGTACTATCTCATAACTATAGCTATTATGGTATAATTACATTTAAGACAGGAAGTGGTTTGCAGTCTATCCCAATTGAAAACACTTTATGGGATATTTGCTATGTTGTCCATCCTTGCGAGAGTCCATTTTGCTCAAAGGAACTTAAAAGGACTTTACCAAATGTTTTTTTGTTGTTGTTGTCTAAATTACTTTCTGTAGCTATTACTTTTTGTGCCCCTGGTATAACTCATGTTAAATGCTTGAAAAAATGTTGCATGATGCATCAGACCTAGTATTATTGGTTTCTTTTACATGGACAGACCATACCACGAGTAGATATTACTGATCAGAGCAGATGTATAGATAAGGGGTTTGTACAGTATATGGGCTTTGACTTTCCATCTAAAATCTGTCTATTTGTGGTGTTTAACTATAACACACATGATCATATACAAGTGTCAAATAACAAGAACCTGATGCTGGCTACACCACTGGATAAGGGATCTGATCATTGTACATTTTATCTTTAATTCCTTTACAAATGTCTAATCTGTAAATGAAGAATAATCAGTGCCATTACTGTATTTGACCTATGTATGTTTAATAATTTCAATGTCTAATTGTTATCATTCCCCCCCTCTTTCTCCCATCTGCATGATCATTCCCTGGAGCAGAAGATTACCCCGTGGAAGGTAAGAACACTGTTTTCACTTGCTCACTTTGAAGGCGACTTGCCATTTGCTGGTGTTAAAAAAGCTGGATCCTAACACGATGAATTTGTGCTCCCTCATCCGAGGGGCATTGTCAGCTTGGACTGCGGTTTGGATGACTTTCAGGGGCTTTTGATTTGCTGCTACAAACCAAAGATTGATTTCTCGAACCCTTCTTCTTCACCCTCTCAAAGCAACCCTTTCCGTTTTTCTCATTACTTGATTTTTATTTTGGTTTGTACCGAGTGCTTAGTTCTGGTGTGTAATGGATCTTTTGGATAAAAAAAATCACCTGATTATTTGGGGTAAATAATAAGCAGTAACGTGTATTACATTTAGCAGAGATGCTCTCCTTGACTACACATGTTACATTTCTGATTAGATCATTATGTATGCATCCTCCAGGCTATAATTAGCTCGGTCTACTCTTCTGGGGAAATCACAACTTTTAATGGGGTATTTGTTTAATGGGTAGAATGCAAACCACAGCCATCTCCCAGTAGGAAGCCATGCATTATTCTACAGGGTCAGTGCTCTAAGGGTAACCTGCCAACACCAGTATGCCTCATGGCTCTCAGAAACAGCAGCGAAGGTGCTGTTCTTCCTTATGCATGGAGAATGTTGGTTATATACTAATGGATTCCCCGCTGGCTGAGTTTGACTGTAATTGATAGGTGGTATGCACAGGTCTGGCTCTTTCAGGCTTGTTTCCTTGGATAAGCTGCAGGTATCTGTGAATGCTGCCTATCAGATTTCACTGCTGATGAATTACCCCATCTATACAGACTCAAGTCTTGGGAGAGAGTCACTATGGCAACACTAACAGTGAACAGTTTCTTGAGGAAGCAAGCTGTTATTGGTAGCTGAGGTTGAAGATTGATACCACTGGATAGGAGAAGAGAAAGGGAGTTTTTTTTATTATTATTTTATATCATTGTCTAATCTGGGTTTAATTCGAAATGTAGATTTAGATCCAATATAAGCAGTCCACGGGGGACAGTGGCAAGGGAAAACTTGAAGACGTGAGGAAGAAACCTAGAGACGAAGGAATCCATTCTCTTCTGGGTAGCACAAGATCGTCGGACCATAAATTAGTACAATATACAAGTATAGCATCGTAAAGACGAACGGTATCAAGAATGCTCCGTATAAGTATATTTTGAATGACTCCTTGGATAAGCATTGATTTGCAGCAGTAGTTCTTAGGTATGAATCTACTGTATCCATTTTTGATTATGCCCTGAAGCAAGGCTTGGACAAAAATTGATTATAAGCTTAAGTTACATGGGACACTGCTCCAACGTCTTTCCATTTCCGATATGATTCCAGTACCGGGGCTCAATTCATCAGCTGTTATGAAACACTTTAATCAATTGTATCATATATTTAAAAAAAAAAAAAAAAAAGGCAATTTTTTTGTGCTTATTTCATCATTTTGGACAGATGTCATGACCTGTGCTAGCTTTCTTTATGATTGGCCGCTGCTGTAAAGAAAAAGAAACAAATAAATAAATAAACAGGAAAATTATGCTGAATGACTGGCCCAAAATTGCCAAAAAGAAGTGTGTGTGTGTGTGTGTGTGTGTGTGCGGGGGGGAGTCTCGTCACGACAGAAATCTCCATTTGATTTGTCATGTGTTGCCTTCTGTGAGTTTGTTTTAAAGAACAAACCACCATTGATGGTGACAAGGTCAAATACAAAGTACAGCTGGGCGGAATATTAGGGGTGAGTTTAAAGTAGGGGTGTAATGATAATACTATGTATTGTAATGTTCAAGATGGGGCTCTCAATTCGACACATCTGGGTGTCAAACAGTATATTCAGCAGACTGTAGAATAAAGTACTGTTGGCAATTTGTCATAAAATACCAGGAGCCAAATTTGATGAAATACCACATTCGCCTGAATCTCTGCTGAATTTCGGCAGACTGATTCAGTCAGATATGATCCTCTACTCGGTAGTAGAGAATGCAGGATTCAAACAAACACATCTAGTGCTTCAGAGAGCAACACGCCTGAGAGCATTGCTAGCGAACAGCATGATGGGGAAATAAAACGTGCCATGCTTCAGACACGCCCCATTGAGAGTGCCACCAGTGTAAGTTTGGCCAGAGATGCAATGCTTAATTAGCCATGTTTGTTTATTTATTTTATCCTAATATACAGCTTTTGTTTCATTTTATGCTCCTAAGATTATACCGCTAATGTTGGAAAATAGTGGTATCTGGTTTTGGCATTCTGAAAAGGTGGCAACTGTACTCAAGTCGAGAGTTCTGTGTGGGGGAGGGGGTGGGGAGGATCATGCATCAATACCCCCCATATTCATATGTATGCCATATATAGTAAACATACATCTCGCATGCATGTGGATCAGAGTTTCTCGGGTGATAGCATGAGTTGAGAGCAATCCTGACCGGGTGGAGTGCGCCAGTGAACCGGAATGTGATGAAGTGTCCTGATCAGTTTCACTCGGCTGCCTTGCAGGGAGTGAGAGGAATGTCTCTCCCGCTGGGAAAGCTGCACTGTTGACATCAGAGTTGAGCCGTCTCACCCTGAGAACATACTTATTTACATTTCACAGGGAAAAAGGTTGATGCAGGGTGGTTTGGTGAACTTGAGCTGATGCAATACTTGTAAAACTATGCTAGACAACAACAGGTGCCTGTAGTTTATTTCAGAATGCCTGTGTTGGGTTTAATTCAAATGAATTATGTCTTCGCTCTTGTATCACTTCTTTTCTTCACACGTGACAATATTTTCTATAACGGGAACTTGGGAAGTAGTTCCAACAACACTCGTTTTCATACGTTATCACTTCTAGAGCAGCAGCTCTAGAACGGGGACCTTTTGCGGACATTAAAAATGTGTCATTTGACAGTGAAAACATTCTTGTTGAGAGCGTGAAAATTTCTTATTCTTATTTTCCCTGAATTTTCTCCCTAATTTAGTCTTGGAAAAATTCCCACCCACCAGCCAGCTCTCCCTTACCAACCCGGAAGGCTAACACAGGGAGAAGACTAGCGCATGCTTCCTCTGAGAAACTTGAAGCCACCAACTGCATCTTTTTGACCTGCTGTGTCGCATGGCAGCGTAACACATTCGGAGGAAAATGCTTTTCACATGCATCGGTTTACAGAAGCCTATGATTGGCAGCTATGGTTGTTAGGGTAAAGAGGGTACCCTACCCGCTCCCACCCACAGAGCACGACTCTCTCGCAATCTCTTGTAAACTCGCAATCTGCGGACAATAGGGCGAATGCGTTTTCTGTTGTGCCACTCAGAAGCCTGAGAAGACTTTCTGGTTTGTCTGTAGCATGACAAGCTGCATTTATCTGTTTTTGACTTGCGAATGTCAAATGCTGATGAGAGATGAGATGTTATAACATAAGTGATAACAGGAAGTAAAACCACAAATTGATGAAAAAAAACAAACAAACAAAAAAAACAGCTGGCATCAAAAATTAATAGTTTGCAAATGTATATGATGTAAGAGGAATAAAACACTTCAGGGTGTGCTGTTACAGAAAAGTAATCACCTTCAGGGTAGAAATCACCTGGCACATCACACCAGTGTTTTGCTTAGATTTATATCGTGCTTTTATAGGCACTCAAAGCACTTAACATTGTATGGGGGGAATCTCCTCAACCACCACCAGCATATAGCATCCACCTGGATTATGCGATGGCAGACATAGTACGGTGGTGAGGAGAGGAGAAAAGTGCTGTAGCCAATTCAGAAATGGAGATTATAAGGTGGCCATGATAGATAAGGGCCAATTGGGGAATTTCAGCAGGACACCGGTGTTAAGCCCTTACTCTTTAAAAATCGCTGGACACTTCTCTTAATGACCACAGAGGGTCAGGACCTCAGTTTAACATCTCATCCGAAAGACTTTTCTTGTTTTTACAGTAATGTGTCCCCGTCATTATACTGGGGCATTAGGACCCACACAGACCACTCAGTGAGCACCCCCTCTCTTATACCACTTCCAGCAGCAACCTTAGTTTTCCCCAGGAGATCTCCCATCCAGGACTGGCCAGGCTCAACCCTGCTTAACTTCAGTGGGAAACTAGGCTCTCATAATTTAACCCAGTGTTTGCATGCACATCCGTTAGTGCCCTTATAAATGCTTTTACATTTTATGGCATTTGGCAGACATGCTAATCCAGACCAATTTACATTTGTCTTATTTATACAACTGGGCAATTACCTGCCTTGCTTTAGGGCCCAGCAGTGTCAGCTTGACAGTGCTGGGATTTGACCTCATGAGTTTCCGATCTGTAGTCCAACATCTTAACCACTGAGCTACTAATGCAATGTTCTTCCTTCATAGATGTGCTCACTGTCAAGGGGTATTTGAGGCATCAGTTTAATCACTTAATTACTACTGGCAAACAGTTCCCATGGACACCTTCTGAGGCCAAGAATACTTAAGACGGATCCTTAATTGTACACCAACCGTAGTTTCGTCCCCTGCAGTTCACTCTACACTGCCCTATTTTTAGGGAGTTTTGTCTAATTATGAGCATTGACCGAGGCTCAAAAGGTTGTCCTAGATTGATGAGATCCAGGCAGCTTTAAAACCCAGTAGGAGGAAGCAACACTGAACCTGGAGGTAATTTGCTGAGAAAGCTATGGAAATTGATGAGCTGGAAGTACAGTGACCTGGTTTTACAACTGAAATCTGACACACTTTCAGTACAACCAGAGACACCAGAGGCCACCATTTACCTAGAATAAATGCAGACTCCAGGAAGATGGTGAAATTGTTCTTGGGACAAATTGTTGTCTTTTTTTTTAAATGGGCCAAGGTCAGGTAAGTTCAGAGGTGTTTTTTTTTGTGTGCGTTTGGATCAAAGCATCCAGTGTTTTTCTTTGCTCTTAATCTTATCAGAACATTTAATCATTCCTTTTTGGAATACTGGAGATTAAATTTGATCCAGTGCTGATTGAAAAATCTGGGAATGGACTGGAAGTTTCAATGCTTTGGGATTAAATTCTGGATTGGAAATGTGTTCATTAAAGATTCTTCTGGAGGATCTAAACTAGATTTATGGATTCCCAGAAACGGACGGATGATGCTATTTTTTAAAATGGCTTTTATTCTTTTATTTAATGGAATGACAAAAAAGAAAGTCTAATAAGACTGCAGTGTTAGAGCGTATTAACCTATTTTTCCTGATCATTGTCCCACTTTTTTTTGTACTAATCTGTGAGGAACATACAAGCAATGTTGACTAATCCTGGCTTTACACCATGATTCTGGGTGGTTGTTTTGTTTTCGTTTTTTTTTTTTGGTTGCTGCACATTCTCTTCGTCCAACATGACACTACATTGATGGTTGAACATGTCACATTATGCATTCAAGACCCCTTATCTTAAGTTATTTATTATTGCTATTATTCTACAGACAGCTTGTTTTCTGTAGAAAACCAGATAGTGCTAATTGATGATCTAGGCGGAATGTAGTAATTTTCTTTAATCACAGGTTCTTTGCTGACAGGCGTGGAACCCGATGTGGTTTTCTGTTGTTGTAGCTCATCTGCCTCAAGGATTCAACATGTATGTTCTTGGATGCTTTTCTGCTCACCGTGGTTGTAAAGAGTGGTTGAGTTACTGCAGCTTTCCTGTCAGTTTGAACCAGTCTGATGATTCGCCTCTGAATTCTCTCAACAAGCCATTTGTGCCCAGAGAACTTCTGAAATACTCAAACCAGCCCATCTGGCATTCCACAGTCAAAGTCAACTGAGATCACATCACATAATTTCCCCTTTCGGAGTAATTGCATCTCTAAATAATGGAGAGTTTTGTGTGATTTTTGTTGGTTTGGTCCGGGGCCTAGGCTGCTTGACTATCGTAGGAAAGTATTGCCGTCGTGTAATTGGAAAATACTTGTCAGGGCATAACAGGATGTCAAAGAAGTTGTTCAGTAGCACTGACTATTCTAGTAGAAAATGAAAAATATTTCCGTGTAATGAGTGGTATTTAAGTCAAGGGAGACATTTGAATGTAACCGACTAATTATTTTGCATCTGCTTCTGCCCTGTTAAGGATCCACAGCGTGTGTGCTGAAGGTCAGACAGACATTTATTTATTTATTAATTTTTTTAAATGCACACAAGAAGCAGCTGAATGAAATGAAGGTCATGTGGTGCACAGACACAAAGCACAAGAACAGGTGCGAAATAGTTCTCATGTCAGGCCTGCTGTGAATGTTGTTCGGGCCTGGGATAAAGGGTTTAAGAAAGCCCCCAAGGAGAACCACACACTTACATGGCTCTCACACAGCCCATAAAACAGCTGTAACCCATAATCCAACTATAACTCATTCTAATGCAATATTCAGTGTTTTCTATTTTGTGCATATGACATGTGCAACATCCTGGCCAACTTGCATAATGAAAATAAGTAATGTCCGGAGAAATATCCGGAGAAGGTGTCTGTAATTAGCCACAAAGGTTTCAGTGGGAGTAGAAGCTCTGAACTATGAAAACACAAATGATGCAACAGCCTTGACATTAGAACCACTGACAGGTGATGTGAATAGCTATTTTAATGCATTTTGAATGATTAGCTCTTACTAGCATATTCCTGTTTTGTAGCTCCTATGCAAAATGAGTAAAAGTTGGGAGGTTTGCGCTCTTATCCTGCATGTCAGTGGACTACTAAACCGTCCTGGGCCCCTCATCTAGTCTAGAACAGCTTCCCAATGACGGTGAGGTTGTCTTATGTAATTGGAAAATCAGATTAAAAACAGAATGCACAAATATCAGTTTGAATCAGACTAACATGCATAGAAAACATTCTCTCCCTCCTAGCACTGGCAGTTGTAGAATTGGCCTCGTTTTCTGTTGTCTTATCCCTCTCCACCAGACGGACTTGAGTGAGACCCTAAAGGCATAAAGGCTGGCTTTAGCACAATCCTTAATCCTATGTCATAAATCAAAGCTCTGCACAGATCCAGCTGCCTGGGTATCCATTTTGTGCACGCACACACACTTTCTGATTTCACTGCACCCTTCTCAGTGCCACTGTTAGAGCGTGTGTTAGAGAGATGTTGAACGGTGCAGATTTGATAGAGCCACTGTTATAGAGTAGCCTATATCCCAGATGAATTGGGGTTACAGGGCATTTGGAAATGGTGTTGCCTTTGTCTTTTCTCTTATTGCTTCTCTTCCACCACTGTGATTTAGCTGCACTTTGAGCAACCATATGTCCTTCTCTTACTACTAGTATTATAAATTGTTTCTCTCTGTGTCTCCTGACTATTCTTTTTTTTTACCGTTTGCATTCCTCCTTCCTAACGCAAGCTTTTTGTGTAGCGGTCTGGGGGGAAAAAAGCAGTGGGTTACATGGACTCTTCTACTTTAACAAAACATAGACATTTTACCAAAACAGCGTGGAAGTGTTTTTATTTAGGGTGCTATTCAAAGTTGTTTTGGGTCCCTGCATGGAAAAGATCAAGTCAGTTAAGAAGCAGTGGTCAAAACAGTCTGGCTTAAGATGTCGAAAAAACTTGGAAACTAAGTATAAATTCCTCACAATTGTTGGATAACGAAATGGACGTAAGCCTGATAATTCAGTTTATATTCGGATACCGGCTCCATCATCATCAAAACACAGGAGGGAGCTTGCACACCCTGTACAAAGTTTTCTAATCTTTAAATGACCAAATAAAAAATCCATTACAAAGAACTGACAGAATTAAGTTCAGTGATGTTATGATAATGAGGCTCATGTTTAAAATGAGTTGCCCGAGTGATATTTATTATTATTATTATTATTATTATTATTAGTAGTAGTAGTAGTAGCAGCAGTGTTAATATTGGTGTTGTTGTTTATTAATTAATTAATTATTATTAGTAGTAGTAGCAGTGTTAGTAATAGAGTTGTTGTTTATTTATTATTATTAGTAGTAGCAGTAGTATTGTTAGTATTTATTATTATTAGTGTTGTTGTTGTTATTATTATTATTATTATTATTATTATTATTATTAGTAGTAGTAGTAGTAGTAGTACGTTGTATTATCATTATTATTAATGGTAGTTAGTATTTATTATTAGTAGTGTTATTGTTAGTAGTAGTAGTAGTACATAGTATTAGTGTTGTTGTTTTTGTTAGTATTAGTATTATATTATTATTATTAGTAGTAGTAGTAGTAGTAGTAGTAGTAGTAGTAATAGTAGTAGTAGTAGTAGTAGTAGTAGTAGTAGTAGTAGTAGTATTAGTAGTAGCCAGTGGTGGTGGTTGTTGTGTGTGTTTGTTTTTACCTCTTGTGACAAGACAGAGACTGATGTGGACACTGAGATTATTTCGTGCTCTAAACTGTTTTTCCATATATAGCTTGGGTTATAGATGTAGAGGTACAGTAGGTGGACTGTTTTGCAGTTCAACTGAAGTGAAATCTTCGTATTGTCAGTATTTCAGTTCAGGAAACTTTCAGTCTGTAGTTTTCAGAACTATAATAGAAAGTGTCAGAATTTGACATGGAGGGTTTTCCAGGGCTGCCACACATTACCTTTCTCACATAAGTTTGTTTGTATTAGCTGAAGCAAGCTAAAAATTAGTTGAATTGCAAGATTCCTTGGTCCATTAATGGCGCTTTAAGTTTTTTGGGAAAAAGACGGAAAATTGCCAAAATTTTCGACCAATGCAAAAAAAATTACCACTACACCAGTTAGGACAATGTTAGTCAAATTTATGCAAAAAGTACAGAGTGGTTTAAAATTTTTGGTGCCCTGATTGTCCAGACTTCTCATTTTGTGGCATCGCTATGTCAGTGGCCATCCATTTAAATTAATATTACAGAAAATTGAGAAATATGGAAGCATAAAGTATGTCAAAGTAAGCCAGGATTCATTTCATGTTTCTCACAATAAGTGAACCAATATTCCTTTATCATCAAACAGACAATTAAATCATGATGTTAAACACATTAAAACATGAATGTGGAGCTTGTGGTTAAATACACTGCACAGTACACAGATGGAAAATAAGGACTTATGAAAATTGGATCTCTGTCTCAATTTCAAGTGAGCCATTCAGCTCACACACCACCAGGTAATAACTTGGCTGCTCACCCATGAACTGAATTGCGGTGTTACAGCACAAATAAAGTTTCACTGTTTTGACAACCTACATATCATTCACATTATATCAGCTATTTAAATAGTATTTCTAATACCGTGTGAATTTGTCGTGAATCAAATTGAGCAGATGTATCTTGTAACCCCCCCCCAGTTCTGCTTTCTCTGGGAGGTCACTAATGTGTTTGAATCTAACACTAATGGAGATGAAGCTCAGGCCATGCACACTGAGCTGTTCAGACACCTCCAAATAAAGCCTTTCATTTAGCAGAGGCCTGGTCGATCTTAAATCTTTACCTGGATACCAGGATCATGGGAGTAGTTTGCTGTATTGAATAAAAGTCACAATGTATATACTATTGTTTAAGAGCTTTAGTGGCTAAAATCACAGCGCAAGGTATAGTTCAGTTAAGCAATACACTACCTTGTCTCCACTTTCAATTTTTCAAATTCTTTTCATAACTTTCATGACTTTACAAGGTTTATAGATGGGTATTTTTATGTAGATTTATAACCACATTTCAGGACTCATCCATAAAGGAGCTATATTTTCAAACATCACAATGCACACAGAATAGTTACATAGCCGGGAAACACAAAAAAATCCTAGAATGCAAACAATTCGGGCCGGTCCAGAGAGAAGAAGGGAAAGAGGGAGAGAGATTTCTTTGAGATTTCAATACCTCGTTATTTAAACAAAACAAAGTTATCTACAGCTTGATACTCTGTATTTCCAAAACACAGAAAATAAAATAAATGCAAAAATTATGATTTAACCCAACACAGTCCCAAAAAGAAACGCATTCTCCACAATGGAACATAAAACATCTTTGAAACACCATACGCTTGTGAACTCTTCATTATTTGTAGTTCTATAGAACGCAAAGTCGGTAGTCTGGCTTTCACCATTCTAACAAAAACCGTGTTTACATCACAGTCTAATGACTCTTCTATTGTATTTCTTCTGCTAAGGTAGATTGCCGTTTTTTCTTTAACCTAATACAAAAGTAAATAGCTGACCTTTCACTCTCCACTTCTAACTGTATCTAAAACCAAGAATAAACAAATGCTTAGAAAACTTTTCTCCAAACATCATGATTCTTTATTTATCACATACACAATGAAATTCTTTTCTTTGCATACCCCAGCATGTCAGGGTCAGCTATGATACAGCAACCCTGGAGCAGAGAGGGTTAAGGGCCTTGCTCAAGGGCCCAGCAGTGGCAGATTAGCAGTGCTGGGGCTTGAACCCCCAATTTTCCAATCAGTAACCCAGAGCCTTAACCGCCAAGCCACCACTGCTTCATGTGTTGTAACAACTGAAACAAGGTGCATAATCTGTTGCACTCCAAAAAGCAGTGATCAACTGTTTCCCCTCTGTAAACACAAAAGTACAATTATCGCTTACACTGGGGTTAATGACAGAAATAAAAGCATTGACCGCCACAATACTGTGTAAGATTCTCCATTGTAAATCCCTGACCCTTTTAGTCAGCGGTGGTTTGTATAGCACCCTCCATGCAGGTCTGACCTCACTGTCAAGCCCTAGATGAGCTCTCCAAGGAGTGTAGGCCCTACCACTTAATTTACCATTGTTTAAAACTTTAAGAAACAAAGCATACATAACTTTTTCACCATTACATCCAACCTGTTTGCGAGAGTCTCCCCGGACTCTAACAGTTGACCATAACAGCCTTTAAAATCAGGAAGAAGAGTCACTTCAGGAAAAGAATCATCAGCAGTTGGTTGAAAGTGTCCGTTACAGTAATTGTTCAGCAGAGAAAGTTCAGTTTTTGTGAGCTCACCCTTCCAAGTATTGAGCAATTGACTTATGACCCTGGTAGATGTAACTCTCACATGGGAGGCTAAACCTGCAGCGTCGATCAAGTTAGGTCCACATAGCTCGACCACATGTCTTAGCGTGACAATCCCAGCCGAACAGAACAACTTCATCATGAAGGGTCCTGCTATGCGCTCCGTGTTGCTATGCGCTCTTGCAGCCTGTTTTCTCTGTTTACTGAACATCCTCCACACAGTAAACAGTCCATGGTAGAACTTTGGGAGACTGTACAGTTTGTGAGCACTCAGGTCCGTCAACCACAAAGACTCAGCAAGACCCAAATTCTGGCCTCGGGCTAAGGGTCTCCAGACAAGATCTCTGGGCCCAACAAGGAGCCTCTAAATAAACTGGAGTCGGAAGGCAGCGCCCCTGCTGGAGAGATGAATGAGTCCCTGGCCTCCTTCTTCTTTAGGTAGAAACGGTACGCTCTGCAGGAACCAGTACAACAGTCCCAGAAAAAGTCCACCAACACCACCTGTATCTTAGCCAGCAGTTGTGCTGGAGGGTCTACACCTGATAATTGATGCCACAGCATAGATGACACCAAGTTGTTGATCACTTGTGTACGACCCCTGAAAAATGTGGCAAGATCCATTTCCATTTTTTAAGACATCCTTCAACCTTCTCTAAAACATTGTCTTAATTTTTACACACAAGTATCAGAGAGAAAGAGATTCCCATAATCTACATTTGGTTGGCTAATGTAAGTAAATTTTAACATTTAAAATGTAATTTTTTTGACCTGATGTAGGGTAAAGGGATAAATATTTAAATCGACATATGCAATTTCTAGGCATTTACAGTAATTTCCAGTTGGCATTTCTTGGTGACTGGCTTTGTTTCAGTGATGCTCTATGGTACATAGTGCACTAGGTACATGCTACAATAGTGTTATTTGTGTGTGTGTGTATATTATATATATATATATATATATATATATATATATATATATATATATATATATATATATATATATATATATATAATACAGTATCTCACATAAGTGAGTACACCCCTCACATTTTTGTAAATATTTGATTATAACTTTTCATGTGACAACACTGAAGAAATGACACTTTGCTACAATGTACAGTAGTGAGTGTACAGCTTGTGTAACAGTGTAAATTTGCTGTCCCCTCAAAATAACTCAACACACAGCCATTAATGTCTAAACCACTGGCAACAAAAGTGAGTACACCCCTAAGTGAAAATGTCCAAATTGGACCCAAAATGTCAATATTTTGTGTGGCCACCATTATTTTCCAGCACTGCCTTAACCCTCTTGGGCAGGGAGTTCACCCGAGCTTCACAGGTTGCCACTGGAGTCCTCTTCCACTCCTCCATGACAACATCATGGAGCTGGTGGATGTTTGAGACCTTGTGCCCCTCCACCTTCCATTTGAGGATGCCCCACAGATGCTCAATAGGGTTTAGTCCATCACCTTCACCCTCAGCTTCTTTAGCAAGGCAGTGGTCGTCTTGGAGGTGTGTTTGGGGTCGTTATCATGCTGGAATACTGCCTTGTGGCCCAGTCTCCGAAAGGAGGGGATCATGCTCTGCTTCAGTATGTCACAGTACATGTTGGCATTCATGGTTCCCACAATGAACTGTAGCTCCCCAGTGCCAGCAGCACTCATGCAGCCCCAGACCATGACACTCCCACCACCATGCTTGACTGTAGGCAAGACACACTTGTCTTTGTACTCCTCACCTGGTTGCCGCCACACACGCTTGCCACCATCTGAACCAAACAAGTTTATCGGGGGCTTATCAGACCACAGGACATGGTTCCAGTAATCCATGTCCTTAGTCTGCTTGTCTTCAGCAAACTGTTTGTGGGCTTTGTTGTGCATCATCTTTAGAAGAGGCTTCCTTCTGGGATGACAGCCATGCAGACCAATTTGATGCAGTGTGTGGCGCATGGTCTGAGCACTGACAGGCTGACCCCCCCCACCCCTTCAACCTCTGCAGCAATGCTGCACTCATACATCTATTTCCCAAACACAACCTCTGGGTATGACGCTGTGCTTTTTTTTTAGCACGTGCACTCAACTTCTTTGGTCGACCATGGCGAGGCCTGTTCTGAGTGGAACCTGTCCTGTTAAACCGCTGTATGGTCTTGGCCACCGTGCTGCAGCTCAGTGTCAGGGTCTTGGCAATCTTCTAATAGCCTAGGCCATCTTTATGTAGAGCAACAATTCTTTTTTTCAGATCCTCCGAGAGTTCTTCGCCATGAGGTTCCATGTTGAAGTTCCAGTGACCAGTATGAGGGAGTGTGAGAGCGATGACCCCAAATTTAACACACCTGCTCCCCATTCACACCTGAGACCTTGTAACACTAACAAGTCACATGACACCGGGGAGGGAAAATGACTAATTGGGCCCAATTTGGACATTTTCACTTAGGGGTGTACTCACTTTTGTTGCCAGTGGTTTAGACATTAATGGCTGTGTGTTGAGTTATTTTGAGGGGACAGCAAATTTTTATATATATATATATATATATATATATATATATATATATATATATATAGAGAGAGAGAGAGAGAGAGAGAGAAGCAGATAGATATAGATTTAAAAGAAATGAGCATTGCCCATTAGTGACTGCTTTGGCTAAGAATTTCCACTTTCAATGCTAAATAGCGTGTAACTCTTGCTAATATTTGTTTTGTCTGCAGCAGTATTAAAACTCATTTGATTTATTATTAGACTTATTAATAATCAAATGCGTTTGAGTATAAAATGTCAAAATTGTCAAGTATATCAGGTAATGTTAGCCTCCTTAGGTTGATTGTTTGTTAGCTAGCCTTATAGCTAATCGACCGAAATAACTTTCTTCTTCATTTAAAAATAAATAAATAAATAAAAAATCATATAATCCAGTATGCTTGTTCTTCCTTTTGACTTTCATATGGATATGTATTTAATGAAATATTGAAACGGCAGTATAACTGTAGAGAAGCAGTGATTTTTTACAGTAATAGAAGTTTTCTACTCTGGAAACAGTCCCATGTACCATAACTATATATAAAATAAAATATAAAAAATAATCAGTGAACCTGTACAGAACCATATTTCACACTAGGAGAAATGGTACTATTCCCTCTGTATGCTGTATCACATCTTTCTGTTTGTGCATTATACACACCATTTCAGTCAATTTCCCATTTCAAATATTTACATTTCTCTCTCGGGCTCTTGGTTCTCACCTGAATGCTGGGAGAATGTTGTAAGACGAAGCAGCCTTTGTCACATGTCCAAGCTTGTTAGAAGGTTCGGGTCAGAGTGCAGGGTCATCCATGGTACGGTACCCCTGCAGCAGAGTGGGTTAAGGGCCCAACAATGGCAGGTTGGTGGTGCTGGGGCTTGAACCCCCGATCTTCTGATCAGCAATCCAAAGCCTTAACCGTTGAGCCTCCACTGCCACCTTGGAAAATATTGTAGAACGTCGGCTCTAACCACCGTAAACTTCTTCCCTTAACAAGCTGACATATGTCAGCGGTGTGCTGTGAGTCTAAGGATGCGAGTTATTTGCGAGACAGATGTATAAATGACTAACTCCTCCACAGCACTGTGGGAAAGCCCGCAATTTCACTTTCGAACTGTTGTGGAAAACAGCCCACGAAAAATAACACCCAGGGATTTGATGTGGTTTTTACAAATCCAATCTGATCTCGGTCTGATATTTCTCTCTGGGAGAAAACTCTTCTTGTTCTCATGCAATGTCGATGTGGAGCTTTTCCTCGATATGCACAGTAAACCTTGCTGCTCGCTCCTTACAGCTCTGATAAATCCAACACTGGGTGTACCACACCCCACTGTGAATGCGTGATCGTGTCTGTCTGTATTGTGTGACAGCCCTGAAGTAGTAGACCTACTCTTTGAATATTTCTCAGTAGACAGCGGTGAGATAACAGTGCTCTACCCCATGCAGAGGCATACACAAATGCATACACACACACCCACACACACTTGGTTCACAGAAGACAGACTCGTGGAATCTCAGGTCAAAATTCCTGAGATAAAAACAGCGCAAAGGAGAAACGAGCAGCTTCTCGAATGCGTCTTTCATATCCCCGCGTCCTTTCCCCTTCAGTGAGCTGCCTTTTCTATTTGGTCTGACCGCTCCTGTAACACTGTAGCACAAGAGTTTAAAATAAGTGCTGGGGTTAGACTATAGACGTCGGCACCTCTGTGGTCGGTTTCAATATCTTTTCATAATATAAAGAGAAACTTTATTTAAAAGGTTCACTTCCTGGGTTCCCGTGTTAGATGAGTTTTGTTTGCGTGTTAGTTTGGAATTCACTCACGAGGCTGCTCATCATCTAAGTAGTATCATCCTTCTGACCTGTGAAGAAGTAAAATAAGAAAGAGACAAAAAAAAAAAACCCTCTAAAATGTCACCACTATACACAGTGTAGATTTCACAAATCAGCAAAACCAGCTAACAAGCTCTCAGTATGTGGGGAAAGACAGTTGAGTCCTCAAGAGTCTGCTGAAAGACGGCAGTGTTCTTCGGATTTGTTTACCACTGCGTAATTCTGTACGTGTTAGGAAGTAGCATGCGACTGTTTGTCTCACACTTTTAAAATCCCCCCACTTGGGAATTTAGAAATTCTCTTTCTGATGCACCTCATTGTGAGATGAAGCTTATTTCAGAAGAAAGCATAACGTTCATACGTTTCTGCAGTAGCTGAATACCTTCCGGCATTTTTTTTTTCTTTCTCACTGTATTTATTTATCTTTATTTATATTCTGCTGGAATGTGTTTATTCATTTGTTCTGGTTCCGGATGCAAATCTTAATGCAGGTGAACTTCACGCTATCATGATGGAGTCTTGCTTTAAACTGCTCTGATTGTTTGGGTTTTTATAAATGGCGTGTGTGTGTGTGTGTGTTTGTGAGAGAGAGAGAGAGAGAGAGAGAGAGAGAGAGAGAGAGAGAGAGAGAGAGAGAGAGAATTCAGAGAGATGGATAGAGAAAGTGTGAGACAGAAACAGGCAGTCAGAGAGGGAGAGAGAAAGGCAGACATATCGAGTCAAAAAGTGAGAGAGGCGGAGAGAGGGAGGAAGAGATTCTGAAAAGGAGAGGAAGACCAGCGGAGACTGAGGCAGACAAAGACTGATCGAGAGAGAGACAGTGAGTGAGGGATACGGAAAAGGAGAGAGGAGAAAGACAGACAGACAGACAGACAGGCAATAGACAAGCAATGAGAGAGAGATTATGAAAGGGAGGCAGAGAGAGAGAGAGAGAGGGGCAGGCAGAGAGAGAGGGAGGCAGAGGCAGGCAGAGAGAGAGGCGCAGAGGCAGAGAGAGAGAGAGAGGGGCAGGCAGGCAGAGAGAGAGAGAGAGAGAGAGAGAGAGAGAGAGAGAGAGAGAGAGAGAGAGACAGCCAGGCAGAGAGAGAGAGAGGGGCAGGCAGAGAGAGAGAGTGAGAGAGAGAGAGAGAGAGAGAGAGGCAGAGGCAGGCAGAGAGAGAGAGAGAGGCAGAGGCAGGCAGAGAGAGAGAGAGAGAGAGAGAGAGAGAGAGAGAGAGAGAGAGAGACAGGCAGGCAGAGAGAGAGAGAGAGAGAGAGAGAGAGAGAGAGACACAGGCAGGCAGAGAGAGAGAGAGGCAGGCAGAGAGAGATTCTGAAAGGGAGTGGAAGACCAGCAGAGAGAGAGAGGGAGACGGTGAGTGAGAGAGATGGAAAAGGAGAGAGGAGAAAGACAGACAGAAAGAGGCAGACAGTGCAATAGACAAGCAATAAGAGAGACTGGCAGAGAGAGAGAGAGCGAGAGAGAGAGAGCGAGAACACGATAGAGAGATAATATAATGAATATGGAAATTTAAGAACAGTAATTGTTTTTCCGCTTTTCCTAAAATCCCTCTCCTCTCCTAAATATATAAATCTTTCCTCGACGACTCGAAGAGATTCATTTAGCCATCGCAGATTATCATGCTTACTCACTTTCCCCACTTTACCACATTTTCATATCTAGAAGCATGGCCTCATCAGTTAAAATAACACACATTCTGCGTAATTGGCTTGACATTTCGGTTGCTTCAGCTGAGCAAATATATCACAGCCCCTCATAACACATGGTTTTATTCCTCAGCCGAATTCCATCTCGTTTTATCTTGGTCATAATTGCAAAGTTCTTTTTCTTTTAGGTCACTTATATTAGACCGGTAAGTACATAAATTAACAGTATTGGTGTAGCAGCTTGTTTGTGCTTTAGAGCATTAATTATCCTGTTATGAAACTAGCTTGTTTATTTGTGCTGTAATTCAGGACCCTTTATTTATTTATTTATTTTAAAATATATATTTATTTATTTCAAGACGCATTATCAAATTTGCATGATTTTTCACAGTCCCCAAGTGTGGTTGATTAAAAGAGACAGGTTTTTAATTTCACTTTGTCTCGGTGTTAATGAGACTTTTAGACCTATTTTTCGAAATGATTTCTCAGAAAGTATATATAGCAATAAATTGTCTAAATGCATGTTTTATTGTGACAGAAATGCAGAAATTGATAATGTCAAGGTTATGGTCAAAATTCCACACCGATAGTTATTTCCCGGTTGCGTCCGTTGCGGGAGCGGCTGAGAAGGGTCCGCTGTCATTATATGGTACGAAAGCGGCCTCTAGAGGCGAAATTAAAACCATCACTGACCAATTTTGTTATTATTTGAAGTGTTTTGTTTTTATTACAAATATTTGAAACGTTTGTATTGTTGTTATGTGGAATGTTACTTTTTAATTGAGTTTGGATGCATGTATTTTATTTACTTTGACATTTATTTATAGTTGATATATTTTAATATTTATATATTTATTTCATTAAAAAAAAGTACATTACACTTTCATGGTACAGTCAATGCTTTATTTTTGTAATAAAGTTCAGCAATATTTTCCTTTTGAGTGTTATGTTTTTATTCAGTATACTTTTTAAAAAACTATCAGTTGATTAATCGGTTATCGGCAGGTACTGCCCAACTTGGTATCAGTATTGGTAAAATCCTCTATCAGTTGACCACTAGTCTGTAGCATGGTTCAACGGCAAATAGAGAACAAAAGAGTCAACACCAGGAAATGCGGAAGGAGAAAATGATGTTTGGAACCACACGGTGATGATCGATGAGACTTTGTGAGGAGCGACAGAAACAACAGGATATAAATAACCACACTAATCAAGGACAGAACTAGGGACAGGTGCTCACATTAGGGTAACAAACCAATGGTGAGATAGAAACTACAGAACCACTGGCACATAACATATTGACTACCTAGGTTACAATAATATGATTCATCTCAGATGTTAATAATAATAATAATAATAATAATAATAATAATTTAAAGGAAAATAAAGGACCTCGATAGTCTTTCCTGGCAAAGCCATTATTTGATTTCCAATGAAAATTGCACCTCTAACATCAGGTGTAAAGCGTCTCTGACCTTTTGAAAGAAATGTTGAGCGTAAATTAGTTGTCAGAATGGAACAGGGAGAGATAATGCTTGTGATGTCAGCTCATTTGATGTATTCTGATGGCTGACCTTTGGGTTACCCAAAGTAGAACACCTTGCTGTAAGCCGAGGTTAAGGGTCAGATTTCATAGAATTGGTGAAACAATAGTGAATGAATAAATTAAAGAAATGAAAGTTTTATTGCATCTAATAGATGTTGTCAATAGACTCCCCTTTTCTAACTTCATATGACGTGAATCATGGGAATGATTCACTTCTCCCATTATCACACTCGTTATTGAGGGATCTGTTTAATACAGGGTTAGTTATTCAAAGACCAATTTTCCTGACGTACATTAAAATAAATAAATAATATATTTATTTGATATAAAACAGCCGTGATCTTTGAGAACAGACGCATCCACTTTTGGTCCCAGACTCAAAGCGTTTGAGCTCCTATTGCTCATTAAATCTTTCTCTGACCTCTCTGCCTTTAAAGATGATAAATCAATCTGACAGTGTGTGTGGGTGTTTCTCTCTCTTTTTCTTTCTCTCTCTCTCTCTCTTTTTCTTAAGTGTTCTTGAGTAATTATTTTTTCCTCAGAATTATGTGCCATCATGCTGAAGAGAATCTAAAGTCATGACTTGTACAGGGCATTAGACATGCACATAAAATAAGCAATAATTAATTAATAAATAATTGAATGTTGTTTATCTTATCATATGGCAAGATCCTATCATAATCCGAAAGCCAACGTTTTGTTTGTAAATAATTTGTCCAAGGGGCTGGGAAAATTATAAAGAGCCTAAAACAGAAACACGTCAGACACTTTATTGCACATCTACCCTCTTCCTCATCCACAAGCTCACGGACACCCACGATTGGCTATTATTACAGGAGAGAGAGAGAGAGAGAGAGAGAGAGAGAGAAAGCCCCTCCCAACAATACAGCAAATGCTTTTCTGTTTTGCCACTCAGGAGCCAGGCCACCATTTATTTATTTATTTATTTATTTATTTATTTATTTACGCCTGTGTAATCTGTGTTAAGAAGGTTTTTTGTGATGTCTTGCGAATCCACTTATCCATTTATCTCTCTTACATTTAATTACCCGTTATTATGTATTTTGTTATTCTACAGCGTGTTGTTTGGCATAGAGTCGTCTTCATTATTGCCAGTACAGAGAACATAATACCATTTTGTAGGTTGATCCCCTGAATGGATGAATCAAATGCTTAAAAGATGATCAGCACAAATCAGGATTTTGGAAATGATGCTTGAACACTCTCAAGAGAAGGAGAGAGAAAGAAAATAAAGAAAGGCTGGAAGGGAATTGGGGTAGTTGGACCAAGGTTCCCTAAGTAATATGTACAGCAATATATAATAATACAGTAATCCATCCATCCATCTTCTATACCGCTTATCCTTTTCAGGATCACGGGCAACCGGGAGCCTATCCCAGGGAGCATCGAGCACGAGGCGGGGTAGAGGGTGCCAATCCATCACAGGGCATAATCACATACACATACTACGGACACTTTGGATATGCCAATCAGCCTACTATGCATGTCTTTGGGGGAGGAAACCAGAGTACCCAGAGGAAACCCCCGCAGCACGGGGAGAACATGCAAACTCTGCACACTGAGGGCCATGGTGGGAATCAAACCCCCGACCCTGGAGGGGTGAGGCGAACATGATTACCACTAAGCCACAAACATGGATATGCTATATTGCTGGAAATCTTCCATAAATCCCTATACAGTATATAGGACCTTGACATGTACGGTTAATCAATCAAATCTATACAACATTAAGAAGTAATTAAAATGTTCATTCACCCTAAAGACTTCATGACAAGTGCTGCAGGCAGTGGTGCAATCTAAATCCCCTGCTGATCCATTTTGATTGGCATACACACACACACTCGCTTACACACAAATCTGCTCTTGTTACTTCCTGAAAGTAACATCAGGTGCATAATGGGAGTTTTTTTTTTTTTGTTTTGTTTTTTGGAGGAAGTCTCATCGCTGCTGCTCTGTCTTCCATCTGACATCTTTTTCATGTAGCCACAATGAAACATTCTTTTACTGGTAGAAAAACACATGCTGTTCTTTTATTTTCGACATGAAGAATTCACAACCAGACCGGAAATCACATATGCTAGTCACCAATGAACATACTGACCTGTATTCATGTCCACATATTTGTTTAACTCTTTTGTAATCTCTGCTGTTTTTTTCTTCCTTTTTAAAAAAAAAAAAAATTATTTATTTTTTAAATTTTCAATAGTAACAGGCTCATTCAAATGTCTTGCAAAAACATACATTGATATGGTGACGCTTTCTATAAAGAACGGTTTATGTAACATTTACGGAAGGAGTCTCCAGTGTCAGCACTTTGTGACGGTCACCAAGTTGAAGTGGAAGTTTCATCTGGGTTATCTGGTTTCCACCCAGATCCTAGAAACATGCCAGTAGGTGGATTGGCTGCTCTAAATGATCCATCGAAGTGAAATAGTGTAAAAATGTCTGCTCAAGGTGGTGTATTCCCACTTCATGCCCAGCGTTCCCGGGATAGTCTCCGGATCCACTGCAACCCTGGCCAGAATAAAGTGTTAACTGTAAATGGGGGAATTAATTTTGTTGGTTTTTAGTAAGCAGTCGGATTTAAGACCAGACAAACTTTCGATGAAATACAGACCTGCTTTTTTATTCTGCTAAATGAGAGATTTCCGTCCATATCCAGCTTGGTTGCTAGAATTGTTCTGGATATTCAGTCACACACGGGTGATTCTCAGGCTCGATGCACAGTACCTGGGAACACATCATTCAAACGCCTGACCACCGTTCCACAAAACGTAACGGTTTGTTGGTGACCCAGCTGAGCCATTATAGATTGCATGTGGATTTAGTGAAGTGTCATTTTTGAGCTGGTTTTCAGGTTGGAGTGTTATTCAGAATCCTAACACAGTTTTAAGCGTTAACAATGTGCGATGTGGTACTTAAACCCACAGGGCATCTCAATATGGCTGGCTGCATTTTAGCTGCATTTCCATGATAATTTATGCTAATAGAAAATGAAATTGCCAGCCATTTATCCTCAGTTTATCTTCTGATGGCGGCCATTAAAGCAGAGATGGGCTGCCTGATAAACATCCCATTTTTGCTGGAATGTGTGTGGCCTGATGTATTTACAGTGTGAGTGTGCGTAGGTTCAGACACAGCAGCTGGGATCATTATTGCTTATATGATGCTAATATACAATAATAATAATAATAATAATAATAATAATAATAATAATAATACAGACACTGTATGGGAAAGATATATGGCTGTGTTAATCAGTGGACCAACGGTGGATTGGAAATTGAACCTCCAATCAAATACAGATCAAGTGTGTTATAAAGCTAGAATTATGAATGTCTACTTATTACTGCCTTAACTTTTCATTCAGGCATCCATCCATCTATCCGTCCATTCTTTTAGCCAGTATATGAATTGTAGGACTTGTACATATTATGGAAAATCCTAAATGTTCATAATCTTCACTGCTTACTTTAGCTAACTGGCTAACATGAGCTAAATTGGCAGGATGTCTGAGAAAACAAAATTGTTAGTCAGCACGAGCTAACCTGACAGGTTTTCTGAGAAAAATCATATTTACAAATGTCACTCATTTGAGTGCTAATGCCAGCATGAGCTGAATTTTAATCCATAAATGTTCATAATCTTTACTGCTAACATCCCAAGGTCCTATATTCCCAGGTTCCTACAGTATGTTCCTCGGCTCTATATAGCACATAATGGGAACCTGAAAAACATGTTCCCCAGCTCTGTATTCGCTTTATCAAAGGGGTTTTCTGTTCCCCAGAACTGCCGTAGAGCTCTCAGTATAATAGGCCTAGACTTGAGGGAACTAAACAAATGGTTGGAATCCTGGAATCCCAGCGTGTGCAACCTAGTTAACTTTTCATAAATTTCAAATGTGGATGAAGGATGGATTTGAAACTAATGTACGTTGTTATTCACTTAAATGCAAGTTAAAAGGTAATAAAGTTAATAGGGCCCTGGGAAAATGAGTCCTGACTACATAAAACCTTTTAAAAAGATTGCTTTGTGTTAACAGAATATTGAACTGGAGAATATAGGACCACCAGAACATAGGACCCTTTGTCATATGTTCATTATGTGCCATATAAACCCATAGAAATCTGAGGAACATAGAACCCTGGGAACACAGGACCCTTTTTCATGTGTTCATTTATAGGACTTATAAATATGTGGAACATAGGACCCTGGGGACATATGAATGATCCTCAGCTAACTGACTAAATTGTGTGTGCTAATGCTAATGAGTTGACCTGAGATCATTTGTGATGGCATTTTCAAGGAAAATTCATAAATGTCCACAATCTTCACTTCTAAACTAAAGCAAGCTAACCTGGCAGGATTTATAAGAAGAATTACAATTTGTGTTCATAAACCCCATCATTTTAACTGCTAATGCCAGTAAGTTAGCCACTGCTAACACTAGCTCACTTGCTAACACGAGCTAACTTGACAGGATTTCTGAATGTATGTTTAAGGCAAATTCGACTATACGTGAACATTTCATTTCATATTTGGACTCAAGGATGCGCCTTATCAAGCAACAAACTGAAAAAATGATAGAAACCCTCATAGAACTTGTAATGGTTATAATGGACATTGTATTGGTTTTAATGGAAACTGTAATGGTGCCTGTGGATCTGTACTGGTAATGTCTAGTGGATGCCATTAAGGACTGGTAATGGTTTTAATGGTCAGCTGATGGTTTGTAATGGTATGTGCAGTGGAAACCATTAGAATTTCTGTGATTGTTTCTATTGTTTTTGATGGTTGTTAAAGTTGTATCGACATTAATTGAAATTCATTTCATATTTCCTGAAATTACAGTTTATGGATAATGCACATGATATATATATATATATATATATATATATATATATATATATATATATATATATATATATATATATATATATATATATTTTTTTTTTTTTAAGAAGACCCAATTATACTTAATATAGAATTATTTCATGCCAGACACATATTATAATTCAAATTAATAAGAAACGTGTGTACCCCAGCCCCCCACAAGCATCTACATTGTTTCCTCGAACTCCTGTATAATACAGATAATTATGCCCGAAATGTACGTCTGACCATCAGTGAGCATTTTTATTCTCCTCTATTCTTTGCCTACACAAAGCTATTGTTTTGCTCAGCTGTGATTATTCAGGCTTAAGCAGTGTTCATTTGTATATTTGTAAAATACTTCTTTTACGTAACTTTCTAAAGAGACCCACACAGTTTTAGTGTTTCAAATTTAGACTGAGGTGAAGACTCCTGGGTGAAGAAGCAGCACATGTCATGAGCTTGTTCCAGTAACTGTGGAGAGCAGAGCTGTGTGACATAACGAAGAAATATGTGCACGGAATTGTGTATGTTGTGTGTGTGTGTGTGTGTGTGTGATAATGAAACCTTTTTGTTTTCTCTTGCTATGCAGTGTCTAAGTTTGTTCTCTATTTACCATAGAGTGGCCTATTTAGGATGCAGCCATTCTGTAGCAGTAGTACGGTAGTGGCTTGTTCACTATGTTATTACCCATAGTGCACCATAAATCCAGGGTACAAACCATGCACACTACTTCCGTAGTAAAATATGCATAACAATTGTCTTCACCTAGAAACGTACTTGGATAAAAAGTAATACAGGACATGCTGTAATACCGAAGAGCATTTATAAAAGCAGGACTCAAAGTGGATGTAGCGTTAACACCCTGATGATTATTTTCCTTTAAGAATTTCATCCCTTTTCCTCCTTCTCTTAATAATGTTTTATTTATTATAGAATAATATAACAATTTTATCCATTTGAAGTTATGGTTAAGGTTGTGGAGCATCTCCAGAACTAGTTGCTCACCAGCCACGCTTCCTTAAGTCTTTTGTTTGGTTTGGTTGTTCTCTTGAAATTAATAATGCAAAAATGCAGCTTGTCATGTTTGAAACTCCTCACTCCGGAAGACTTTCCCATTTCGGAAAACTCCTTTACAGCAGAACTATACACCCAAAATCATAGGTTTTTTCATTCTTCACAGCGCTACAGTCAGAGCTGCTGTTGTAGAACACTAACCCATACTTTCCAACCAATCAGAATTGAGAATTCAGCCCTTAGCTATCTGGATTACTCATGTAATGCTTGGTTTTTGGGGGTTTAAAAAAAAATGTTACTCGACTTTAAGCTGATTTTGCTCTTCACATTCTTTATTCTTTATCACTTTAAATGTTTAATCATAAGATGTCAATGGAAGGTGAAATTTTTTTTCTTGCCCTCATGAAAATGTATTATTTAATAAGCACTGAAACAGCACATATTAATCTTCATAAACCGTGGACTGTAGAAGTCCAATGCTGCTTGACGAGTCTGAATTCCCACCTAGAGCACACTTCACACTTACTCTGTAATTTTTTAAATTAATTATTTATTTTTTATTTTTTTGAAAATTTGCCTTTTTTTAATGGATTTTGTCCTCTCAATTGGCACTTATCCTTTGCTGGTCATGCTCCTGTTGGGGTTGTAGAGTGGACAGCGACATTAAAGCTGGATTTTGGCATCATGCATCTAAAACACATTCAGATTCATATTCAGCCATCCAACTGACCCGCTAATCAAGCACTGCACTCGAGTCAAGAGCATGCAGCGAGATTGAGTTAGTGTTCAAGAGAACGAGAAGAAGTGCACACATGCACGCTCATACACATTTTCTTGTCCACTTAAACACGCGTTTTGACATTATTTAAAAGTTTTAATGCAAATTAATTAGATGAAACGATCCAGAGAGTCCAGAGAGTTCAAAGTGTCTGCAGATGAGGTATGCTTGAGCAGCGGGTATAAAGGATTGCAATTAAAGCTGATGAAAAGGCTTTTTAAGCTCAAACCCGCCGACCGCTATGATTCAACAGCACCGCATGACCTGACAGACTAGCAAGGTCTTGTAGCAAATAAGACTCCCAACAATGTATTAAGACGCATTACATTTTTGATCTCAACATCATACAGAAAGAAAAGAAATTCTAAAAAAGGTGACTGTTTTGCTAGCATGAATGATGGGAGTGGTTTCTTCCAGAATGACTCTGCCCCCATCCATGTGGAAGGACGGGGATACTGAACGTATTGATGATGAATATAGCATCTGAAGCCAGTTGGAGACTTTGGGACAATGTGTCAGCACTTTTCATCACCATCGTCAAAACACCGATGGATGAAAAAAAAGAATGGGGATGGAACAAAAGAAGCCGGACTACATGGTGACTGGAAGGAGCTGCAGCCAATAAGGAGAGACGGTTCCAGAGACTTGAAGAATCAATGCCAAGACACATTATAGCTGCTTGAGGCGGCCCAACACCTTGCTAATACCCTTTTATTATTATTATTATTATCTGCACACCGATCAACCATAACATTAAACCAACTGACAGGTGACGTGAAGAACATTTGATTATCTCGTTACAGTGGTACCTATCAAGGGGTGGGATATATTTATTAGGCAGGAAGTGAAGAGTCCGTTCTCAGAGTTGATGTGTTGGAAGCAGGAAAAACAGGCAATTGTAAGGAACTTTAACATGGGCCAAATTGTGGAGAGCATCTCTTTAGGTCTTGTGGGGTGTTCCCGGTATACAATGGCAGTCCAAGGAAGGACAACCGGTGAACCAGTGATGAGGTCATACGTGCCCAAGGCGCAAAGATGTGCATGAGGAGCAAAAGGTGTATATTTTTCTTTTAACCTGTCTGTAGTACTACGATTACCAGTAAGAATCGTGACTGCCCTTTTACACCAACTTTTCCGGTTTTAAAAACAGAAAGTGAGAGCTATTTGACTATTGATCTGAACTGTTGCAGAGAAGTTTTGTTGTTGTTGTGATTGTTAGTGCTTTTAAAAAAAATAAAAAAAATCTTGTTTGTTTAATGATGCTTACAAACAACCCAGCTGCCTGACAATGTCGATTGTCTTTTAAAGCAGTGCACTCGCTGCCTTCATTATTTTTCACTTTCTCCAGAGGCAGAAACCTACAGTTCTCTGGGGAAAACTGTATAGGTCTTAATGGCAACAAACAAATAAAACACAACATTTTATATACTTCCATCTGAGACCATGTGAAACTATCTACACTCCAGTTTCCGTCTCTTAGCGATCCAGGTCCCGGTAACTCAGCAACCCCAGAGTCATAAACATTCTGCCATGACTGTTATTATCGTAATTACAGTGGACAAATGATCAGTCTGAGGAATAGTGCTAGTTTTCGTCCAGATGGTGTATTTTAACGTCACGCTATAAGAGAAGATTTAATTAAGGTGATTTTTGCGTAGGGTTTGAGCTAGTTGCTGGTTTTAAACCGACATCGCATATGCTGTATATACACATTAGCTCAGACAGAGATATGTCATGCTGACTCGGAGATTTGTACAGGAGCTAGATTTATTAGTATTGTATTTGGTATATATGTACTGCTGTAGGCTATGAATTTCCACCTCGTAGGAACTGTGATGCCAAATATTCACACACATAAAACCCCAAACTTTGGAGTTGGGTGTTTATTATTTTCCTAGAACAGCACACCCCGTTGTGTTTTATCCCCTCGCATGCCGTCACTTGATCTGTATATTTTCAGTTCACAGCTTCTGCTGAAGAAAGCTCTTGCAGAATTCTTCATGGTCTCACACGCTTCCCCAATTTTCACTTCCTGTCTTTATCCATCACTCTTTCCTTGTCACACCCAGCGCACACAGTCATAACCGACACTTACTCCTGTCAGCCACTCTTTCCAGGCAGACATTAGACAGGTGCTGAATATTTTATGTACCCCCCCCCCATCCCCCCACCAATTCAACACAATAAAAATGTGCCTTACAGCAGTAAACAGAAAGGCAGCAGAATGTGGCGTGCACGGTTAAATCTACGAATTTACACTCGCATTAAGTTAAAGTTCTCAGAAATTCAGATCGAGTCACTCTCCTTGGAATCTTTCATCTTTTATACTGTATTTCACCTGTGGACTTGTTTATGAGGTGAAAGCATGGCAAAAGCAATGCGCAGGTCCACCAAGTAATGACTTGCTTACACATTTTCTTACGCTATCCATCTTTGTCTTTCTCTTTCGCTCGCTTTCATCTAGCGTCTCACACACTTCTATGACAATTTCTGTGTTGATACGCTGTGACAGCTGTGGCTTTGGACTTGTCATTTGAAAATGTTTTTTTCTCCCCCCCTTCATGAATAGTAATGAGTCTGAAATGAGATTTTACAGCAGCTGTCCAGCTGCTCCAGCGTGGCGTGGCATGAGCAGATGCTAGCGTCTGCTGTGTGGGCCGAACGGAACGGAGGGGTCTGATTCATCCACACAGGGAGCTCTTCGTAGCTCCTCTGCGCCTCGTTCACGTTCTCAAAGGAAGCATTTATTGGTTTGATTGATAGTCATTCCTCTCATGTTCTCAGCATACATCATTTTTTATTTTTTTTATTTTTGAGAGGGTTTTATGGAGCCAGATGCACGTCAATAGAAAGTGAAAAAAGAGGTGGAGAGATGAGTTAAGAGTAAAATCCAATCCAATAAGGAACTCAAGCTGTTTAATAGGATATTTCACTCATGAGCTGCGCTCAGTAATTAGAGCGATCTGTATGATTTTATTTTTTTCTCTCCTTTCTGCGATAGCTGGGTGCAGTGGAGAATATAGGAGACTGATCTCAGATGATCACTCAGCATTTTTGACTCAGCATTTCTGTCTGACATTTAAGAATATTTTGAGAGCAGCACCAGTGTGTTTCTGAATGTTAAACTACAGGTTTTTTTTTTTCACTACAGCGTCAGTTTGTTTTATAAAAGTAACACAACACCGTCGGTTTGTTTCCTTAGTTTCGCTACACCATCGGTTTGTTTCCTTAGTTACGCAGCACCGTCGGTTTGTTTCCTTAGTTACACAGCAACGTCGGTTTGTGTCCTTAGTTACGCAGCACCGTCGGTTTGTTTCCTTGGTTACACTACAGCGTCGGTTTGTGTCCTTAGTTACGCAGCACCGTCGGTTTGTTTCCTTGGTTACACTACAGCGTCGGTTTGTGTCCTTAGTTACGCAACACCGTCGGTTTGTTTCCTTTGTTACACTACACCATCAATTTGTTTTCTAATGGCTTTATTTTGTTTTGTAAATGTTACTCTACAGCAAAAAAATAGTTATAACTGATGTATTAATGCAGTGGGATTACTAGCAGCATTATACTGTTGGTTCATGCCAAATCAAAATAAATGCAGCTGGAATAGATCATTTTAGTTTTAACATATGAGAAATATTACCGAGCATTATTGACTGCGGCTTAGTAATCGCAGACCTAGACTATATACAAATATAGGTCAATAATAATTATGGATTTAACCATATTAGGCTTTAGCTAAGGAAATCTGTTTCATGTTACACAAGGCAGAAAAAAGAAGGGGAAAGTTGACTTGTGAACACTTTTTTTTTGTTTTGTTTTGTTTTTTTTTGGTTCCTTACTCTTCACAGCGTCCATATTTTTCACATTTTTCTCATACCTGGATGTGTGTGTGCGGTGTGTTTACCCCTGCTCTTTTCTATTCTATCCTCTAATTAGTTTCAAATCTTAGTTGCTCTGAACAGACAGGCTTGTACTGTATAATAATATTTTAATAACAGATGGTGCATATAAGGTGTGTCAGTGCACATGTGTATGTGTGTGAAAGAAAAATGTGTGTGTGTATGTGTCATGCTGTCTCTGACCCGCTGCGTTTATTCTAATTTTGTCCTCATCACAGTCAGAGACCTGTCTCATATTACTGACATGCTCCTCAAGGTGCTCTGAGCAATCTACCTGAAACAGGTGTCCAAACAATTGATGTGCTATGTGTGTCTGCGTATACTGTGTACGTGGTTTGCTATTAAAACAGACAAGCATTGAGCTTTGAGACCGTCTCGTGAGACACATGCTGTAGCACCCCCCACCCTCCAATATTCGTGTCAAATGAAGTCTCCTCTCAAATCCTACACTTTCTAATTATCCAAGGGTTGCTCCTGACGTCACAATTAAAGCTGCTCGTTTATTATATTGACTTTGTCATACTTTCCTTATGTTGTGCCATATGTGTGGTGTGACTGCACGAGTGTGAGCAAAGGCAAATGATTTTACAGGCACTTTAATGCATTCCTAGGAGAGAAAAACGACTTCGCCGGGAGACAGATTGGGATTTTATTTTCTTAAGCCACACAAATATGCAGTTAGATTGAATCCCAAATGATTTCCAAAAATGCCTTCTACGTAGGATATAAAGAACGAAACATGATTGGGTTTGCTGTTCTAGAAAAAAATAATCAACGATGGGGTGGTTTAACGCGGCCCGGAGTTAGCACTGCATTAAGATAAACCTGGCACTACTGCTGTTTTAGAATATTAATCAACACCTGCTGACCAATCGGAATTGAAAATATAACACAATATATCACTGTGATATACAACATCATGACCTTGTTCACTCTATATAATGCACTTTCTGAGCACCAGAACAAAGACAAATATAAACGCCTTAACACTGAAATGTCATATGTGATAGAACAATGTGACTTTATAGTCCACTTGTCACCTGAGATATTATTCTTGCAGATTTAAGAATTCCTCTGTGAGGTTTATTGAACTCCAGCCTTCTTTGCTGTCACAATGCAGGCAAACACCATCTTTTATTTAAAACCGTGTGCCTTATTATTAATGCATGATCCAAATGGTTATGTATAATCTTACATTGCAAATGGAGCAGCTTGCATACACGTTTTGTTATTTTCAAATATTTACAGAGATGAGAATTTCTGGATTATGCAATAAATTTCACACTTATATAGATTATAAGGGGTAAAATGAAGTGTCACGATCTGTACTTTTTATTTGTTTAGTGATCCAAAAATCCACTTGTGTATATGCACTTGGATTAAGATTGACATGGCCTAATCTGGGATACAATGTATGGCCAAAGGTATGTTGACACCACTAGAGCACTGATGTCTGGAAAGAAGGCCAGGTGCGACGTTGGTATTCCAGTTCATCCCTAAAGTGTTCAGTTTGGTTGAGGTCAAGGCTCTGCACAGGCCACTGGAGTTCTTCCAGACCAATCTTGACAATCCCATGGAGCTTGCTTGGTGCACAGGGGCATAGCCATGCTGGAACAGGTTCACCTCATAGTTCTAGTGAAAGGAAATCTTAATGCTACAGCATACAAAGACAATCTAGACAGTCCTGTGTTTCCAACTTTGGGGCAAAATTTTGGGGAAGACCCTCATAAGGGTGTTATGGTCAAGTGTCCACATACTTTTGGCATTATAGTGTATGTAGTGCACCTACAGCTATTAATAGCTGCATTTGTATTCATTTAAAACACATCATGTCTTAAGGTCTGAACCTTATTGACTAATGGAATGTGAGGTTTTAGGCAATATTTCTATAATTCTTATAGTTAGGTTTGTACGCAGAGCATTTACCCACATTCATCATCCTAAGCATCTGCAAACAGGTCATTCTTTTGCATTATTTCTACACACTGGTAATAATTCTTTTCTGGCTTGCCATCTGCCTCAATGCAGTGGTACCCTTATTGAGGCTGTGGCACCTGCTCTGCTATAAAATACCTACTGAGAAGTTGGGCAGAAGTCCAGTTTTATTAAACTTCCATCTGAATGTATTTCATACACAAATCATCTCAAACATTTTTGTAGGACTCTAAACAACAAAATTACCATAATCAACCTCTATAATGCGCGTCTGCGATTGGAATTTTGACATGTATTGATGATCTGATATAAGGACTAAAGTAATGCACGCTGTAAGAAGTCTATTCCAGTGATGCAGCTGTCAACAGAGTGAGACTGAAGCCTCGGGGGAGTGCTTTACTACGTAATGAACAAGTGATCATTCCATCAGGTAATGTGGCACATATTGGCAGTGCAGGGTGGATGATGAGTCTTGTGACTTGTGCCCTTGAAAATCATTATGGTGATGGATAAGGGTGAGATGGATGGAGCAAAATACAGGGCAATCGCAGAAGAAAAGCTATAAGAGACTTGAGACTGGGGTGGAGGTTCACCATACATAAGAACGAGCTTAATCATACTGCCAAAGCTACACTCGAGAACCACAAATGTGTTTGAATGGCCCAGTCAAAGCCTAGACCTCAATCCAATTGAGAATCTGTGGCAAGACTTGAAATTTGCTTTTCACCTATGATCTCCATCCAGTCTGAGAGAGCTTGACCAATGTTGCCAAGAAGAACGGGCAGAAATATCAGGATCCAGATGTGCAAAGCTGATACAGAGATTCCAGATTTATAGCTGTAATTGCAGCTGACAAGGTGATTCCAATAAGTAATGGCCCTGGGGATGTGGGCTGGTGAAGACTTATTTAGCCAACCAGTGTCTGTTTTTTTTGTTGTTGTTTCATTTAATTCAATTGTTAGACACAATCCCAATTAAATGGTAAATAATCTGCACTTATATAGCGCTTTTTAAACCTTACCGGTCCTACACAGCACTGGTTCTCATTCACACACACTCAAACACCAATGGTAGTAGAGCTGCCATGCAAGGCGCTAGCTTGCTATCGGGAGCAACTTGGGGGTTCAGTGTCTTGCCCAAGGACACTTCAGCATGTGGAACCACGTGGGCCGGGGCTCTACCAGCTGAGCCACAGCCGCCCATTAAGCCCATTTCAATTCCACTCTGTGACACTATAACATGTTAATGCTCAAGAGGGTGAATACTTATGCGAGGCACTGTATCTGAATATATATCTGTTCTGTAAGAATGGATAGCTTTTTTTAATGACTGACAAACTAGCAAATTCTTCCAGGCTTCCATTTTAAAGATTTGGTCTACCTCCACCCAATGGAATACTGTATCCATCCAAACGGGTTTGTTTCAAGTAATTCATATTCATGTACCTGCCACAAAAAATCCATCAGGACACAGGAATTATTAACGACGCTTCATTAATCACTGCTTTTTGTGTAATAGAAGGCTGTGTTGCAGACTTCATCATACTGGATTTTAGATGTTTTTCTGGGCATGCCTAAGGCATGAGGTATCTTTGCGCTGGCAAGTTCATCTTTGATGCTGCCTGAAGATAAGATAATCTGTTTGCGAGTGTGCTTTAACCAGGTGTGGTATAGGGGGCTAAGAGTATGGTTTCATTCTACCAGATTTTTGAGGAATGCTCAGATTGAAAGCTTCAAGACGAGCCGATTTCTGTATCCTAAGTACTAGGGTCTTCCGAGAACACCTTCTACTGGAGTGTAGATATTTTTGTCCAGAGCATCTGTATGTTTTGATTTCCAGACCCGTCAAAGAGGCGGTTGGACTACCCATAATGTACATACAGCTCTGCCAACATCTATGGTTCATTCAAAATATATATGACCAAGAGTAAAATTTACACAGTGGAAAAGCCAGTTCACTGAAGGGGAAAGGACATGTGTTTGCTTCTGGTAGCAGTTACTTTTGTTTCTCTATGACTTTGACCAATAGCAAAACAAGGGCGGGGTTATGATCTCTGGTAAAACCACAAGATAGAATGTACTGTTTATCATTTATGCTGTCAGCATGGAGCCACCAAAATTTGTCGGGGTTTTTTGTGGTGAAGTAAAATTGTCTGTCTGCTGTTAGGATTTTCTTATTAGCAATGTTGTCACCTCTTATATTGAACCCGTCAGTCAATATCCGTGCCTTCTCAGCTAAATTAAGTAATTGCTGGACAATTGATGTGGCAACATATATTTCCACACAACTCTGTAATTAATGTCTGGTGTTTTAATATTATGGATAATGTCATATTCCATATAATTTGGCCATTTGCTTTCAGGAACATGATTTTGAAATGTTGTTAGTGTTAACATTTTACATTTGCTTGATGTGTTTTTTGTTTATTTTTATCCAAAGCCATTTACAATTGGGACAAGATACAGCTGAGCAGATGAGAATGATGGGTTTTGTTCAAGTGGCAGCTTGGTGGTACCACTTTTTTCTCCTCTACTTATGTAATGCTCTAACTATATAGACACAGACAGCTTTCAGTCTTTCTCTCTATGCACTTTTTGCTCTGGACAGCCATTCTGTCTCACTTTCTTCCTTCATTCTTCTGCCCATGTCTCTCTTCTTTCCTCAGACTGGGCTCTCTATTTGCCATGCCTCTTTTGCCTTGTCTCTGTCATTCATTTCCATATTCCATCTTTACCTCTCTCTCTCTCTCTCTCTCTCTCTCTCTCTCTCTCTCTCTGTGTGTCTCTCTGTCTCTCTGTGACATTTGGCCATGCCCATGTGACTGGCTGATGCACAGCCTGTGGTTTAAGGAGTATTTGTCTGCTGAGAGAGCCTGGCAAAGAGAGATAACAGAGAAGACCACACACCAAAAGCAGACATGCATACACACACTCACACCTCTTAACACACAGGAATACTTTGGACAATCACACAAACACTCCACGTGTAACCTTGCAGTCACACTCACATGGGTCAAGCAGGGAAGCAAAGCTAAACATGTTTTCTGTCTCACAATCCACATAAAAAGACATTTGGTGGAATTTGACACATTATATACATATACAGTAGTGCACATATATACTATATACTATAGCTAATTATTCTATAATGTAATTATACCCTTACCAACAACTTTATTAGGAACACCTGCATATTCATGCAGTTATTCATTCGGCCAGTCATGTGGCAACAGCGTAACACTGTGTTAATAAGAGAGGTCAGAGGTGAATGACCAGACCAGTTCCAGCTGAAAGGAAGGCCACTGTAACCACTCTTCACAAGTGAAGTAAGCAGAAAAGCATAGACTCACCAGAACTGGACAGTTTCAAATGGGAAAAAGTCTAGGCGGCATTTTTCACATTCATTGCTGTGTCTGGAGTGTTGAGTCAGAATTGGCAAAAAAATTCGGATGCATACATGACATGCCAGCTCAGAAAAGTCAAATGTCATTATGTGCTAATTCCAGGCATTAAAGAAGTCTGACTACAAGGGGACTGGCAGGAGCTGCAGCCAATCCGAGCAGTATGTGTGAAAATGGAAACAAAGCACATGGGAGCAAGAGAGAGAGAGAGAGAGAGAAAGAGTTAGCTGCTAAACTATGAGGAACAAGTTTCAGGACTAAGAGTTTTAGAAAGAAATACAAAGCAAAACAAAACATGGAAACCACCACGTGTTACAATTTTGTTAATTAGCAGTCTGCATCTAACAGCCCAAGAGACATGCAGAGTCTTAGTGAAATCTCCTACATTCACATTAGCTTAGACTGAGTGTATGCATATGTAGTGAACACGTAACACATTTCTGAGTTTACTGTTTCAACTAGGTATTTAAAAAGCCCTGTTACTTTCCAGACTCGCACTCATGCTCTCAGGGCCCGAAGTGGTGCCTGCAATTCTGCCTGCCTTTTTTTTTTTTTTCACCCTCCTTCAGGGACCCAGCAGATGGTGGCTGTTTAAAAACTCCAGTCACCGTGTGGACAGGGCCCCTGCTGAGGTAGCATTGATCATAGAAATGGTGTGGAAATGACATTGATCATTCGTACACCTCCACGGAGCCAACTGCTCATGAATGCAAAGCAACGCACTGCAAATTAAAAAAAAAAAAAAAAGCATGCTGCTGACTGTTGAGGGAGGTAAGGGATTTAGCGTGAGTTCGTTAATATGACAAAAAGTTGCCAGATGCTAATATCCATGCACGAAGTCGTATTGTTCCCTGCTGGAACGAACTGGCTGATTAAAATTGATTCAGTATTAGGTGTTCACTCTGTGTGACATGTAATCAACACTGCCACAAATAAACATCTTAATCAAATGTGTTAATGAATGTATGTGCCATTCAGTGCCCTTTAAATCCCCAAGACCTCCTGTCAATATTATTTATTACGGAAAAACAGTACTATATAACCAGCTCACATTAATATATTTGTGTGCGATGCAAAAGAAAATAAATATCCATCCGTCAATCCATTTCCCATACCTTATCCTTATCCTGCACAGGACTGCAGGGGAGCCTGGAGCCTAATCCCAGGGAACTTGAGGCACAAGGTGGGGGACATCCTGGATGGGATGCCAACACATCGCTGGGCACAATTACGCATATCCATTCACACACTGGCATTTCCAAATTGTCTCTAATCAGCCTAGAGCGCATGTTTTTGGACTGGGGGAGGAAACTGGAGTACCTGGAGGAAGCCCCCGAAGCACAGGGAGAACACGCAGGCTCCATGCACACCGAGTGGAGGTGGGATTCGAACCCCCAACCCCAGAGGTGCTAACCACTAAGCCACCATGCCACATCCCCATATATGAGCACACAGAAGTTTAGGTATTTATTTATTTATTTATTTATTTATTTATTTATTTATTTATTTATTATCATTAAATCTGATAATAGTAATAGAAAGTTCATACAGTATAAACAGACATATGGAAACCGTAATGGAGAAGGTAGGTGTAGGGAAAGAGAAAGAAAGGACGTGTGTTCTCGAGTACTTATTTGTGTGTATTTATTTTGTTCTGCCTTTTGTGACCTAGCAGATGAAGGGGGGAAAAAAGCCATCCACTATTTTACCTGAAAAAGGTCCCTTTCATTATTCATTTATTTTATTTATAATATTTTTAATACAGTTTTCAATTTTTATTTATTTATTTTTATTTTTTTTTATTTTTTTTTTTTTTTTTTTGCGCTGTTGGGGCGTGACATATATCTTGAGCTAATTGGCTTTTTGTTTTCTCCTCAAATGATAACAATTAGCATGTTATACCTACTATGACCACAAAGGGGCAACTTTCCTCTTCTTAAATGATATGTTGCACATTATACCATGAACACAACTGTGCAATTTATTTTTTCCTTAAGCAATAACAATTTGCGTATTTTACCAACTATGACCACAAGGAGCAGCGTTCTGCATGTATTGCCAGTTTCGGCCATGAGATGCAGATGAATAAGAAACTGAGTGTAGAGGTTATCCTGTGGGCTAATAGCTAGTAGTAATCACACATATTTTAGCGATTAAAATAAATGTACCTGCCTTATTATTTATTTTTTCCCCCCCCAGCCAAACCACTACTACAGAAGCAATTTAAAGCACTCTATTTCATAAATGTCCAGGCTTCAGGTTTTGTATCTCTTCTGTTTGGCTGTGTTTATTCCAATTTTGCGTGGCTGCTATCCGGCTTTATCTTGAGCCGAATGCGGCCGAGCCGGAATTGAATCAGTGTTACAGACCCATTCTGATTTGGTATGAAGGACTGAAACATAGTGCTATGTATATAAAACTATATTGGGTCTGGTTCAGTGTAATTCAGTTTGATGGCATGTTTGCAATATTTGGGATATTGATCCATCTTTAGAATTTCATCAAGAAGCATAGTCCAATTCTCTGTTTATCAGATTCGGTCTCTGTGGCAGCCTGCAGCTAATCCCCTCAATTACTTATCGTTACAGGCTTCATAACACAGCAGCCGTTAGAATGAAACCTCCTCTCAGATTAGCTCCATTCGGTCCAGACATCCGTCATCTACATCAACCAATAGAACCGATTCTAATGCTTCATTATTCTCATCTTGGTTTTATGTCGCATTCCACTTTTGTGGTTTTACACAAATTTCATGCTGCTAGGATTTTCAAATCTCACTATATATATATATATATATATATATATATATATATATATATATATATATATATATATATATATATATTATTGTTCATTTTTATTATTCACCACTGTTGAGTTGTTCATTTGTTTTTATGAAATGAATTTGCACACATGCTTTTTTTTAGTACAATAACTTGGGCAAGTAGCCAGGTATAACCAAATGGCCAATTTTGGTTAATACACACCAATGAAAAGCCTTTTCTTCTTGGTCTGCTCACCTAACAACAATTTAGATTTTTATGGAAAGGTTATAAAAAATTCAGATAATCATATTTTTGGCCATTTTTTTTTTTTTTTTAAGTTGGGTTTCATGCATGTCTTCCACTTTTTCCTGATGAGGGTCATGGTGGAACCTGGGAACCTTGAGTGCGAAGCAGGAATACACCCTGGGTGGAACGCCAGTCCATCACAGTTCACCCTGTAGAACCATTTTCACAGCCAATCCACCTAATGCCATGTTTTTTTGTATGAAGTGTGAGGAATCCACACATGCTAAACTCCACAGAGATAGTATCTGTAGGTAAGGATTGAACCTGGGACACTTGAGCTGTAAACCGGCAGCATTACCCTGTTAAACACTGCCAGTTTAGTGTATTTTGTGAACTAATAACTGACAGAAATGTAGAATGATGATGTCTTCCAGTTAAATGTTAGTCTGTTTTAGTTCAGAGTCCATCTATCCTCCCATTTTAGGGGACAGCCGGAGTACAATAGGATCCAATCTTCTCTCCCATTCTCAGAAATAATGGCCCTTTCTTTGTTATAAGGGGTCCTGGTAATTGGATATAATTGGATTTAAAGGCTCACTGGCCTTGTGGTCATACTATCCTCTTCTGACAATAGAACACTCTATGTGTGTGTGCGTGTGCGTGTGCGTGCGTGTGTGTGTGTGTGTGTGTGTGTGTGTGTGTGTGTGTGTGTGTCACTATGATGGAGAAAGAGAGCTGAAAGAAGACCCCAGTCAAAGCATGTCATGGACTCTTTCTCACCCCCAATGTGTACTGTAACTCCATTGATAATGACTGACTATCTCTATTGCCCTGCCATTGGACTACACTAATCCATCCAGAGCCTAGCTTTAAGATTTAGCCTAAACAAAGTCCAGAGAGTGCGAACTATAACGTTGAGGTCTTGCTCCCATTAACAGTGCTTTGCATCAACCCGATTGCCTTGTGTTGCAGCAGCCATTTGAGAGTTTATTCTTTACACACCCCGTCCTCGCTGGATGCGCCACTCCGGTAAGCAATCTTGTGCCTGGAGTGAGGATGTTGGTCAAGACCGTGAAGTCATTTATCTTCGTAAATAAACTTTGTCTCCTTTGGATTTGGCTCTTTTTATATAGCAAATTTGAAGAAATATCCTTGTTGAATTATTTAATCTCTTCTCTCAACTGGATACGCAAAAATAATAATAAAAAAATTGAAAAAAAAACACTCTCTTGATCTTCGTAGATGATTTGTTTTCGCGCTCTCGATCTCCTGTGAGGGACCCACCACCGCCTCTGGCTGACAGCATCCATTTGAACCCTGATGACCTTGTCAAGGCTGATATTAACAGGTTTCTTGCTTGGCTGCTAGCCCCTAAGTGACACTCTCCATGAATTCATTTAAAGAGGCAATGCTGTGTACAAGGAAGCAAGGAAAAACGAACCTTTTTATGTGAAGCAATAACTGGATTATTGCTAATGTTCCTATAGTGATCCTTTTTTTTTTTTTAATGCGAAGATCAGACATGCCCAAGCTACCACGCTTATATTCCAATGCTCCAGAAGGCTTTAATTAACCGGATCATTAATAGCTAGGCCATGCTATTAATGGTCGGCATTTCATGCTTTATGATGTATGACGTTTGATTAGGGCATGTTAGTGGTGGATTAAAAGAATTCACTTCCTGATAAACATTATTGTTTGAACATAAAATGTTTCTGTAGGTAGTAATTATAAAACAATGAAAATTAGTGTCCTTAGCTAGCCAACTAATATAATTGTTGGCTAGGGGGTTAATTCCAGCTAGCAGATTTATACCAGCTGTCTCTGGAATATTTCTGAAATATTTCATGCTACTTTGAACATATTTTACTGGAAAGTGCAGGTTATGGAAATTAGTAATTTCTTGCTGATAGATCAACCATGACCCTGACAAAGATAAAGCACTTATTGTAGAGTAAAGAGACAAATATAATATGGTGTAGTTTGAGAGTTTGTAGTCCGTGAATGGTTTTAAACCATGGTTGGATTGGAAGCTACAATCTGGCAACCCTGAGTTATACAAACCACCTCACCTGCAGGTGTTTTACTTGATTAATGCACGGTGACATGGTGTGTATATCTTGAATATGGATGGAATTAAATGATTGATAATAGTGGTAATATTCATGTATTTTTTTAAATGGCATCTCCATTGCATCTCCCTTAAACTTACCCCTGATTTTATTTTCTATCTTAAGTCATGCTTGTTAATTTCAAATGGTTTATGAATCAGCAACTCCATATACAAATCATCAAATATACAACCTTCTTCATATTTAACATATTTAACTTACCATAAATTATGCTTCTTTTTCTGCTCTTTAGTTAGCTTTCTCAGTGCGGAAAGGTATTTTTATTTTTATTTTTTTTTACAAACTTTCTATGCAAAATCCCAGATTAATGAAAAACCTCGTCTCTAAAAAAATTTGAGACTCCAAAAAATGTTAACATGTTTAAGTTAACATTTGTTTTTAGCCTCTGAAACCAGCTACATTGTGGAACAGTCCTAAAATGTCAAATTTGTACATCAGGAAATATGAAAAACAAACAATGGTCAACATTAAATATTTTACATGTGAACATTAAAAAACAATTTATATATATATATATATATATATATATATATATATATATATATATATATATATATATATATATATATATAATTAGTTTTATTTATTTATTTATTTATTTGTTGTTTTGGGTTTTTTTTTTCATTTCCTGGTATAATGTTTTTATTTTTTTTACTCACAGTATTCCTAAAACATGGACGATCCATTTACTTTTAATTGGATTGGTCGCAATGGGACTCCAATGTGGAAGAATAATAATAATAAGGAGAAGAAAACATACAATCCAATACGCTGTCTACACACCTTCGGTGCTTGGCTCCCTAAAATCATACAATTCCCCTAAGATGCCTACACACCTTCAGTGCTTGGCCCACTAATAACAAATAAGAAAACATTAAATTCGAATAGGCTGTTTACACACCTTTGCTACTTTCCCCCCTAAACAGATAGAATTCCCCTAGGATGCCTACACACCTTCGGTGCTTGGCCCCTAATAATAATAATAATAAGAAGAAGAAAACATACAATTCCAGTAGGGTGCCTATGTGCCTTTGTTGCCAGGCCTCTGAAAAACACCTCTTTTTACACAATTTATCCATGAAAGGGGTGAAACCAAACTGCAGCTAATAGCCACATTGTTGAATTCTCAGCCTAGTGTTGGCCCAGTAATACTGTTAGTTTTAAGATTTCATATGTTTTTGATTTAATTCAACAATCTAACACCACCAGGAACCCTATAATAGTGTCTCAGTCCCTGTCAACAGGAAATTGAAGAAGGGAGTGGCTGGAGGGAAACGATACCAATTAAGTCATTCGTTTCTTTCCTTTTCTTTCTGTCTGAAGAAAGATCCCTGGAAACAGGGTTTTCCATGAGTGTAGCTCGCCCCGATAACTGGAAACGTACACGAAGAAGGTCTACCTCTGACAAAATACACGTTCTGTATGTGTGTTAGAGTATGAGTGTTGCTATGTCAAGCATTTTACAGAAGTAGTGTTTATTTTCCAGAAAACATGAAGTGTAAACTCTGTAAATATAGCAAAAATAAATAAATAAATAAATAAATAAAACAACTTCATGTGCCAATTCCTGCAGCTTTGTAGCTCCGATCTGTCTGATATGCTGCCAAGCTGGGCACTAAGGGTGTATCCATGCGAGGAAGGTGTGTGTGGGATGGAGGTTTGTTGGGAAGCACTGCTGGTGAACTTAACATCGGAAGAGTGCCAGATAACAAGCGAACAAAAATTCCAGGCCGTATACAAGGTCCCACCTGGCACCTTTGTTTTGTTGGATGAAGAAAAAAGGGAGGATTTGTTTGCCAATTTGAAAGTAGGGCAGATGGTTTATCAGATCGGATGAACTCACCTATGATCTGATAACCCCCCGTCAAGCTGCACAGGAGCATATCGCCCACGAACATACACACATAGGGATGGATGGTGTACTGTACACACGAACAACACACATTATGCTGCCAGCCAGGATACTGTTTTTAGATAAATGGATGGATGGGTTAACTGTTACACACCCCAACAGGGGAACTAATAGTACCCTTGAGGCTCTGTAACATATACTGTAGCATTGGAGCTGTATGTCTTTAGGGAGCACTTTTCGCATTTTTTTTTTCTTCTCAACACTATTTTGAGAAATAACCGAATAACAGACATATTGCTTGTAACCGGCTGAAACCTGTTAACATTAGGCAAGAGCTATAACAATACACTACAAGGCTGTCATTTTATATACAGGATCACTCTTGCAAGTCTGGAATGTTTTAAACAATGTTAATGGCTTCGGGGAATAACCATGTGTCTCTTCAAGCATCATCAGGTACTGAGTTCTTGAAAGCTACAAAGAAATATTATTCAGCTTAAAGCTAATGAAGCAAAGAGATCACCTCAATAAAAGTGTTTTTTTTGCGTGTGTGTTTTTAAGCAATTTTAGCCCTGGGATGATTCACTGGAGCAAAAGCTTTATTTTATTGACCCCTAATGTGTAGTCTATATATATATATATATATATATAATCTCAAACCTGAGCATGCCAGGTAGCAAATTTAGTATCAAATATCCTATAATGCGATTCCTTCTCCCCTCTTTATTTATTTATTTTTTTTACTATTTTATACTGCATCTAATAATATAATTTCATATCACAAATCCTCTATGACTTTTTCTGGTAATACGCTGTATATTAAGGGAATAATGCAATAAAAATGCACAGTGGAGAATTTAATTGCTTGCAGAATATGGCTTATGAGAGCGAGAAAGAGAGAAAAGGCGTAGGAGGGGGATTGTTAGAGTAAAAAAAAAAAAAGAAGAATGATGATATTGGAGAGATGTTAAAAGGGAGAGAGTTCACAGCCTCGACAATATGGCCGACGTCGTGCCGGGCGGAGCGTGAGGTGGTTGCCATGCCAATGTCATCAGGGTGCAGCGGTTCGACAAGCTGTACTTCCACAATCCCATCGAGCTACGTTTTCCGAAAAACTACAAAAAAAGACACGTTTCATACATAATGTGTAAATATCTATCTTTCTCCCACTCTCGTTCCATCCCTCTTTCTCACGCTCTCCAGCTGCACACGTTCTCTTTGCATATCTTGCACATGGCTGACACCTCAGGGTGATGAGTTCCACCTTGACAGATAAAATTGTTAATGAAGGCGGTAAATATATTGCGCAGGCTCACGGTAGCAGAATAGCAGCTGAGCGAGGCTCGTCTTCTAGGCAGGAGAGTAATGGTTCAGCCGCTCCACACGTTTCTCGGTACAGTTTCATAGATAACGTGACAGTTGTGGGGTTTTTAATGCCGCATCGTCCGTGCTTTCAACCACCGGATAAACCCTGCTGTAAGATTCCTGACAGGCGAATAGCTTTCGTGAAGAAATATAGCTCTACCTGCTCTTGAAATATCGCTTTCAGACCAAAGGGGCGCGTTTAATTTTTCCGCTTGCAACAAATACGACAGCCTGAGAAGTATTGTTGAGAATTGTGTACAAGGTTCAGTGCCTTTTAATTTCCATATGATTAACTTTTTTTTTTCCCTACTACCTAATTTCTCTTTCTCGCTTGTCTCTTATGGTAAAGACTAAAAATATCCAATGTGATGTAGCAAGAAAGACTATTTAAATCTTCAAATTGTTTATGGATATCATCTCTGTAAGGAATTACTAAAGTCCCCATGAAATTAAAATGGAGGTTTTCGGGCTTTTAATATGAATATGTTCGCCGTAAGGTTATCTATAAGCAAGTGCGCGCCAAGACAATGACAAAATTCGCATTTAGAAGATATATGCGTTCAAAATTTACATTCTGTCTCTACCACCAATACAGAGCAAGAATTTTAATGACATCATTCTGCACTTCAGCATCTCATCTGATTTTTTTGTCCAATCAAATGCTCTCTAACATTAGAAAAATCCATGGAACTAACTGTCAAGTACGGCTTAGCCTAGGCTGTGAGGTAAGCTAAACACTATTGTCTATATAAAAAGGTGGAGGAGCCACCCGATATGTCCCACCCTGACTTCCTGTTTCAGTGGCAATCACGTCGTTTATTTCTCTCGTACCACAGCAATTTTCCAAAGATTGTTTTTTTTATTATTATTATTATTTCTAGTTAGATTTAATGTTGTGAAACAAATTAGTTCATGTTTCTAATTATATACACTATAAACATTCTACCCTTGCCAGTCTCTCGTTTTTTTTTTTTTTAATTCCTTCAGATTCTTTTTGACTTATAAGGTTTTAAATGCATGTTCTATATGAAGGCAAATTCAGTTATTTGTACTGATCAAAACATTTCAGTAGACAAGATTAAATACCAAGTCTTAAAGGCCTTTTTTTTTTTTTTTTTTTTTTTCATTATTTTTTCACATAAGATTTGTGCATAGCAAACATTTTGGCTTGCCATAACTTACTTTTTTTTTTTTTTTTTTTCCAACCTGTCAAGCAAGATAATTCTCTCACTTCCATCACAAATGATTTTGTTTTTACTCTCTACAGAAGCACCGTAAGCTTAAAAAATCCCTTACTTCATAGCTACAGGCAATTACTGGAACATTTTATGGAGCAGCTATTTAGAAGTTAGCATCTCTTGTTAGCATATTCATGGACAGACAAACCTCAGACATCTGTTTTGAAAACCAGAAAAGATGTTAATTACTGCCTAAATACAAAGTTAAACCTGTGTTCAACTAAGTGTTGAACTAAGTTCTAACTAAGTGCTGAAGCATTAGGTAGCTTAACTTATCATGCTATCACCTCTCTAGGGTTATGTGAAACTTTTTGTTGCTGTTGAGTAACTCCTCAACAAACTGAGTATTTAGTAAAATGATGCTTTATACATTCTGTATGTGTGTGTAGTTTCAGATATGTTACTGGATGATGAAATAAAAGCAGAAAACTTTTCAGCACTGAGAGTTTTGCTTGGATGGAGCATGCTAATTAGTTTCAGCTATCAAATATGACACATTAGCATCACAGCACTGTTGGAGAGCATTAATTTCTCATTACTGTTCGTTTCATATTTTACCTGCTGTGTCTTCCCCATGATGGAGGACACGGTACCACGAAACCAGAGTGAAACTCTTGACGCTAACACCACTAACGCACGTTAACATTGAGTGTCGTGTCTGACGGAGAGCTTTGCTTCATTAGCTTGTTTGCTGCCAGAGTGAGCATTAAAGCCAGATAGAAATCATTTAGCTATGATATTGACTGGTTACACCCTAAGGCCGTGGGAGCCCGGCGATTCAAATCTGAACCGATAATTGTCCTTTTTTTCTCCCCCGAGTGTGGAGATTTAAGATAGTGCTGATAGAGTGAATTGTTTATCGTTCTTGGCACTGGTTCAATGGTTCTTGGCAACGCAAATGGCGGCTGAAGGAAATTTGGAAAGCGTATAATCGAGTAAACATTAATAAAGAAGGGGAAGAGCAATGAGGTAAAATCTGTGTAATTCAATTTAGTGGAAATTTGTTTGGAAGAGAGAGCCGCAAAGGGATACGGGCCTTGAATGGGTTTTGCTTTTGAACGTGCAGACGCTCATGGGCAACAACGTTTCTAATAGGCCTCCTGAGATGAGCGATGGCTGCCTTCCGTTAGTCAGGTTTCCAGGCTTTGCCGGAGTGGCTTGATGTAGTAGCTGTTATGTAGTTTGCTATTGCCTGTCCTTTCCTTAACCCAATTTAGAAAAGCTTGATGATACAGTGCATTATCGGTGCATTTTTAATTAGCCTCCAGTAAAACAAAACAAAAAAAAACACGAATAAGCTGACTATTAGTGTGTTATTCATGAATGGACGTGTGACGAGGAGAATGGAGAATTCAGGTTGTGAGGCGGCACACCTGGCACTGATTTGGATAATCAGTGGGAGAGACAGAGATAAGGCAGAGGCTGGAGGCACCAGTGAGAGAGAGAGAGAGACACACACACACACACACACACACACACACACACACGTGCGCTTTGTGTTTTGTTTGTGTGTTTTCTGTTCTGTTTAAGTTTGGTTCATTACTAAACTTTTTGTTCAGGCTCCTCCTTTCCTGCCTTTTAAAGTTTGTTACACTGGCGCCGAAACCCGGAGAGAAGGAGGGACGTGCCGTCAGAGAGCTCTCGCTGCCCTCGCGGATTAGATACCAGTACGGATGTGTAGGTGTACAGTTGTTCCTAATAAAGTGGACGGTGAGTGTATAAGCACAAAATGCTTTCCAAAGAGTAGAGTTACAATACAATTAATTTCAATTAAAACCCCAGTTTGAGGGAAACAATAGCTGTGCATTTAGCACTAAAATTGGCAAAGTGATATAACAAAGATAATTAAAATAGTAGTTGACCGAGATGGATAGAATCGACAGTGTTTATTATTAAAATAGCATTTTTATTGAGTCCATTAGCTTAAAAAAAAAATGCTTCACGTATATAATATTTCACTAAAGTGACGATTTAATGCCAGATTAAAAACCTTTTTAGAATGCCATGGTTAAAAAGATCCAAAAACTGCAAATAGTCTCACTGACCTTTTGATCATGGCATGGTTGTTGGTGCCAGAACAACAACAACAAAAAAAAAACATTTTAGAGTGCACAGAATGCTGAACCTTGGGGTATTTGGGCTGCAGCAGCAGAAGACTACATTGGTTTCAACTCCAGCCAGCAAAGAACAGGGATCTTAACCTACCATGGATGCAGGTTCACAGAAATTGGATAAGTGTATTTGTAAAAAGGCAACCAGGTAGCGGTTTTCCAATACGAATCCAATCCTCAAATGCTTGTCAAGGTTCAGTATGTATGTTGCATTCCAAGATGCTTCTCTGCTCACCGAGTTTATAAAGACTGATTATTTGAGTTACTGTAGCCTTCCTGTCGGCTCAAAACTCTCTGGCCGTTCTCCTCTGACCTCTCTTCAAGAGGACATTCGGTCTCGTTTTCTCTCAGTAATACGTATACAGTGTCTACACGCATGATGTGCAGTGAGGCTCAGCTGTGTTCATTTAACTTAATGGTCGTTATATTCCTCATTTATGTCAGTGGTCGTCTGCGGACGTATCCAGAGTCCCTTTTTCCAGCCAGAGACCGTGCCTCCTCATGAATTGTTTAATTGAGACAAAACAGCTGTGAAAACCTCTCCACTCTCCCAGTCCTATTCACTCTTCTAATTAATTCTGGGAAGGTATCACCGGCAAATTAGCCATGAACAAAACGTGTTACACTGAATGATTCATTGAACTATTTAAATTTCATTATTTCATTTCGGTGATGAGGGAGGCAATTAGCTTTTCCTCAGCTCACAAGCTTCTTGTGAAGATCTTTTAGAGCTTATTCAAGCTTGATGTTAACACACTTCCACACACATGTGCTGTCTCTCACACACACACAAAAAAAAAAACCCATTGCTTTTGAGCATTAATTACTTAAAAGATTTAGTACTCATATGCATCTGAATATGAATGAGCCTATAAAATTATTTTAGATTACGGTGGAAGAGCGAATATTAACTGTAGCTCTGTAAAATTGGAAAGAAAGTCAGGAAGAAGCAGTAACATTTGTTTTACTTTATTTACCCAGAGTACGGTTTACTCGTAGCTCATATTGTTGAGATTTTCATTTTCTTTCATGACCTAAGATCCACAGACAGTACAATCCTCCATATTCAACTGATCTTCGTAAAATCTTTGTTTTTTAATACAATTTTTTTTTAAAGCTATACCCCGACGTACTCTGAGGTTCAATAGCATATAGACATAAAACATGGTTAAACTGTGTTACAGATGAAAATAATTGAAAATAGTAACGTGTCGCGAGCATGGTGCGAGATGTTAATTTCAAAAGCAAAGCAGATTAATCATTTCAACTTTCAGTTGGCCCAGACAAGCACAAGCAAAATGAGAATTGTATTAATGTCGAGGACACATTTTTGGCAATGTGGAAAATAAAAACAACAACAACAATGAACAAGAATCATCACTGCCTGTAAGTGCCATATGATACAATGGAATATAATGGTATAATTTTCCATTGTGCTTCTGTTTATATTATGTTTGCATTTGACAGTGTGTAGGCGTGTAAAATGTCAGGAGAGTGTTTTTAAAAAACAAAGCATTAAATAGCAGAGCTGGTATAATAAAGCGGTGGCATTTTGAAATAAATTGTGTATGATGAATTGGAACAGCTTGACCAAAAAGACATTATAGTAAATATCATGAAAGCCACCACCTATTATAAATGGATGGAAAGATAGATGGATGGATGGACAGATAGATGGATAGATTGAGGGCAGTAAATACTGCAGATCCTAGCGATTAGCAACACAATGACCATGAAATGGTAAATGGTGCACTTATATAGAGCTTTTATCCAAAGTGCTTTACACTGTGTCTCATTCACCCAGTCACACACACACTCACACATCAATGGTAGCAGAGCTGCCATGCAAGGTGCTAACTTGCAATTGGGAGCAACTTGGGGTTCAGTGTCTTTGATTTACATCATGTTTTCACTTAAATGAAATACCCAAAGACACTTCGGCATGTGGAGTCATGCAGACTGGGAATCGAACCGCCAACCCTACGATTAGTGGACAACCTGCTCTACCAACCAAGCCACAGCCGCCCACGAAGCCACCCATTATTAACCATGGAGGTTAATAATAAGAATTATTTACATCATGTTTTCACTTAAATGAAATACTTCACCGGGGAATTGGACAAACACTTACCTTATCACATGTGTGATAATAAACGCAGGGCTTTCCCAATATTGATCCCGGACTCACCTCACTCTCATAATTGGGTTGAAAGGGCGAAAGGAATGCAACGTTTTCTGCCATCATCTACACACTAATACGTTATACTTTCTCCCCTCGTCTCCCGGACACCTCGGTAAATTATTAACGCGTTTTAAATTACGCTCACGTCTTCGTGTAATTAGAGAGAGCACATTTGAGAGAAACAAAGAGAGCAAGAGCGATGCATTCATTATGTATGGACCTGGGGAGATGTACGTTTGCCTTCATCAAGCATTATCGCTGAGATATCTATTAAACAGATGTATTTACAAATTTCCAACCCTTAGTGCCAGCTTCTTTCCCCAAAGTCGTATTGGAATCCCGAGGAAAACGCTGGGCTCAGTTAAATGAGACATGTAGTGATTTTGAATTCCTGTTTTCATGATTTGCCCTTATTGGCTGAGTGCCAAGCATTTCATGAGCTAAATTAGGTATGCTAGAAATGCTAAAATGATCACCAACCAGGCATATAGTATGAAGCCAGTGACTATAGCCTGATTTTATCTGGGCCAGATTTGGTCTTCCTAACAGTTTCTTGATTGAGAGCTAATCCCAATTGATTGTTGGTGCACATGATATGGTGTTGAGACCCAATCAACTACAAATGCGGGGGGCATGGTGGCTTAGGTGTTGGCATGTTTGCCTCGCACTTCCAGGTTTAGGGGTTCAATTCCCAACCGGAGCTTTCTCCCTGTGCTTCAGGAGTTTTCTCCAGGTACTCTAGGTTTTTCCACTAGTCCAAAGACATGCATTATATGCTGATTGGCATCTATAAATTGTCAGTAATGTCTGAATGGATGTGTGTGTGTGTACGATTGTGCCCTGCAATGGGTTGGCACCCCATCCAGGGTGTCCCCTGCCTTGTACCCCGAGTTCCCCAGGATAGGCTCCAGGCTCCCCATGACCCTGTGTACGATAAGCTGTTCAGGAAATCGATGTGTGAATCTACAAATGCATTAGGTTAGTAGTGTTCGGTAGTCAGCAATATAAATTGTGATGACTGATCGAGAAACCACAAATGACAGAGCAAAAAGAAAAACAGCAAATGCTAGACCTACTGTTTATTGAGCTATTGCTTGTCTCAGGTTGTGAATATGTTTCTGCTCTAGTACTGCTGGGACTTGTGTACAGTGTTGGCCATTATATTTTAATGTGTGGGTTGAGACTGCAGTCAGTTTAGGCACACCTGGAATGGAAATTCTTCAGAGCTCCTGAGTTAGGCCTTTTATTGTTGTTCTTGGTCTTGGGCTTTTAAAAGTGATGTTGCATTTTTCTTTACACTAATTTGTCTGATTGTCTAGTGTTCAACAAACAACCTGCAGAAAATGGACTATAGAAAACTGACTTTGCATGTGAGATGCTGTCCATTTATATTACACTGGATGGCCAAAAGTTTGTGGACACCTGACCATCACACCCATATGTGGTTCTTCCCTAAACTTTTACCAAAAAAGTTAGAATCACACAATTGTATAGCATGTACCGGTATACTGTAGCATTACAATTTCTCTTAACTGGAACTAAGGGACCCCGACCTGTTCCAGCATGACAATGGAAGAAAAAAGCAAGGTCTATAAAGACATGGTTTGCCAAGGTTGGAGTGGAAGACCTCTGCACAGAGCCCTGACCTTATCCCCACTAAAAACTTTTGGCTTAGGGTTAGACTTCACCCCAGGCCTTCTCATCCAACATCAGTGCCTGACCTCATGAATGCATTTGTTGCTGATTGAACACAAATCACCATATCCATGTGCCATAATGTAGTAGAAAACCTTCCAAGAAGAGTGGCAGTTATTATAACAGTGAATGGTGAACTACATCTGGTATGGGATGTACATACGTATGTGGTAGTCAGGTGTCCACAAACTTTGCCTATATAGTGTATCTCTTTGGATTTTACATATGTAGTGGTCTTGGAGTGCCACAACCCTGCTTATTGGTGTTTTCCTTACACCCAACTTCCTGATTCAACTCGTCAGCTAATTAGCAAGCCTGAACTAAGAACTGGAGGAGAAAAAACACCAAAATTGGCAGGATGGTGGTATTCCAGGAATAAGAAACATTCAAATCAAGGCCAAATCTAGCCCAAGTAGAAGAGAGATTGTGCTGGACTGTGAAAGTGCCTGCAAATTGTTGGATCTCATGTAGTACCATGGTATGCAAACGGTAGGCTACATTTGTGAGCAAATTATGGGACCGTCATGCTTAACATAAAGACCACAGCAGAAGACAAAACATCAGTTAAATTGCTGATGGATATAACAACTTTTTTTCTGCCACACTGTTGGCAACAGTTAACACTTTATAGGACTGTGTGAATGGAACCTGGGGGCTCCTTTTTTTTTAGTTTAATGTGTTCTGGCTCTGTACATTGTACAGAACCATATGCCCTAGTGCTGTGCTTAGAGAGGGGCCCATCTGCCCAAAGCGATCCTGCAAGAGTTCTGCATAGCACTTGTGCTCAACAGGAGGCCTGCTGTAAAGGAGAAGACTCTTGAGTTTGCTTAGCACTTTTGCTGACGAATGAGGAGAGACATGGCAGTAAGACCTGTGATAATGGTGGTGGTGGTGATCATTTTTCCTCTTTAACTCACCCCTTTGTGCCATCCTCCACTCTATGGTCTTTGAAGAATTGCAGCAACAGAATTCTGGTAGGTATGACATGGTGGACAGGAGCCTACTTAAACAAAATCAGTTATTTATAAAAGAAATGGCACAGTGAAGGGCATGGAGGTCGTGAAAGCACTATTGAACTGAATGCTCCAACATACTGTTGTCTCGATGTTAAAAGTGATAGATGTCAATACTATCACACGCCAATTGTCTAAAAGGCTAATTAATTCATAACACACAAGAACCACCCATTTCTTGGATTTAGCCATACTGCTGGTGTTATTTTCATTTTTCCCAGAGGACCATTTGTGTATGCAGTAGGGTGTCTTGCCCAGGCGGGTGTAAATGGCACATAAGTCCCTCTGGTTGGAGCCATACGGTCCCTGCAGCTGCCTGATTATTACGGATGTTGAGCAAGAGGGCAGATTTCCAAACATGTCTGCCTTAATGATAAAATTAGGACCCCACCACCATCTGACACTCCATAAGCCTTGGCCAGTCACAGTCTGGCAGGTTTGAGAGTCACCATCTTGATGACAGCCAAGGTTTCTCTGAATGACAACAAATGTCTGTGTGGGAGAACCTGTTTACATCTCACTTTGATTTTGAATTCATAAATAAATAATATTGCTTGCAACACTAGCAGGCTATTCAGGAGTAACATTTTACAGGAACTACTTGATATTTCAAAGAGGGAGAATCCTGTTTCTAGTGCACTGTGTTGCTTATTGGCTTGGCCTGATCCCATTTGCAATATTCTGTCAAAGGTATTGACATGATTGATATTTTCTTATGAACTTCCTTATTTGTGAGAGATTGAATATTTGTGTAATTGGTTTTAGTAAGTACTACAGTGTCTCAACTTTGGCAATTACCTCGGTCATGCAGTGAGGCTGTGAGAGGTGTGAAACTAAATGGGAGCTCCCTGCGATGCCGTTGGCTGGGTTCTGTGTGTTACTTTTTCCTGTATGGTCAACTACTTTGATCATGCTACATTACAAACTCCCAGTTTATTTAAACAACTGAATCTATGTGTATTGTTTTTTAATGTTGTCGATACTGCTGAGTCTACCAAAGTCTACAGCATTATACCATGCTTTGCATTCAGCATGGACAGTGATCCTTACATTAAAACTGAGCTGATGTTGATTGTCTTGATTGGCGTTGTTATATCACTTTAGGATCACGTGAATATTTAACCCTTCAAGTAGTTGACAATTTAGTCCAAAATTAGCAGGATTCATGTTGACCCAACATTTCTACCAAATTATGGGCGGCAGTAAGCCCATTACAAACTAGGCTATATTGAGAATGTCTTCTTGGGTTGGTTGGTGGTACTAGGTTTTAGAGGGGTTCCATTCGGAAACATCTGGCCCACTGAATGGACAAACTGATGAACCCTTTAAGGGTTCTAAAATGTATACATGACTTTCTAATGACAATAAATAACTTAAACATTAGTCAGTCTGATTTTGGAGTTTGTTCAGGGGGACATAGCTAAATCTAGGGTGCTTTGGTACCCCAAAGACACCTCAATTTGAACACTGGCCATATGTATGGGAGCCATAGTGAAGGCCCTCTGTAGGGTGCAGAAGGCTTGTTCAGCATATTTGTTCCACCTCAAGGTAGAAGAAGCCTCCCTTAAGTAGAGTGGTTAGATGGGCAGAAATACTACTGAATCCCCTAATGAGCCATTGATGCAAATAAAAGGCAAACTGCATTAAATGCTGTTACTCTAACAATTGTTTCAATCTTATTTGGCCTGCATTGTGACCCCTCTGGATTTATAATGTAACCCAGAAACTACACCTTTTGCTTGTGGAATTTACATTATTTTGGTCTTGACTAATACATTGTTCTCTATGCCTATTTGGTCCTGTCCTGACGTGTGACATGTTCATAAAAACATGGGGATCAGGTCAACAAATCATTCCTCTATGCTACAATAAACAATCTAGCATGTTGCACAGAGCATTATTACAAAAGGATTAGAAGATTGATGTGGCACTTACCAAGCCACAGGGCATTTCCAAATATTCATAATGTCCTGATTTTGTGATTAATGCAGTTATCTACCCCTGTACTTAATTTTAATGTGAAGTTATTGAGACCTCTATCATAACCCTTACCATAGAGGGCTAGCTGTACCATGGCTATGTGGTCTACTGGGGAGAAGGGGTAAGTTTTGACTTTGGTAGTACTGTGCTCTCTACTAGTTAGTGATGCAGTCATAAGGATGATGTGGGGAAAGAAGATGATCTTTCCTACTAAACACCTCTGATACCTCCTCATATTGAATAGGAATCACTGGGCTTGGGGTATTTCACAAAATTGGAGGCTAGAAGCAAATTGGGCTTTAGGATGCACTATTCAATACAGAAAACAGACCATGAAACAGACCATGAAACAATGCCTCCCAATTGAGTTTTCAGAGCTTTGGAAGACCTAGGATGTTGGGGCAGGAAGTTTGCCTCAGGACAAAAAGTGGGATCTCTTCTTGGTGCGTGGCCCTGACTGTGGGGTCGAGGTGTTTCAAGAGTGCTAGAATCTGTAGAGTTGGAGATATTGGTATTGTGGGGACTCAGGGGATTACAAAGGCTATGCAGGATGAATCAGAGCTTATGGGCTGGTTGGTTACATAAGTTACAGCAGTGCAATTTAGCAATAAGATATTAGGCATCTGCACATCCTCCCTGGTTAGGAGAGACAGCTGCTTAGAAGGCCCTTCCATGGTGATGGCGAGACACCGCTATGTTTAAATACGAAAGCTGCTCTAATGTGACTCCAAGGGTGAGGAGGGGATGCTGTTGCGGAACAGTCTCTCCTGAGCTACCACAGATCTGATGATGGAGTTCAGGCCCAGCTCCACGTGGTGGCTTTCATGTTGACCTTGGATAAGACTCGCAGAAAGAAATACAGGTTAAAATACATGCAAAGTATTTTAGAAAAACAGAGAAAACAAATTACAAAATGATCAGGCAAAGGCAAGAAAGCAAAAGGCTGATGAATGTAATCCAAAATACAGGAATATTACTGACCGGAATGGGAAGAACAATACTTATTAAATAAGCCCAAGGGATGGAGGGATCAGCGGATGTGGTGTAGAGCACCTTACATCTATCTGGCAAGTCGTTTCTTAATATGGACTTTAGCGAGCAAACACTGTCCTTCACAGAATATCCCCTGATAAAATGGCCTCGGTCCAATCTGCCTGCAATCATGCAAGTCTGAAATACAATAGAGCTCTTCCAGTTATTTTATGCCTTACAGTAATTGGAAGTCAGCAGTAAATTGAAGACTTTGGGGCAGGTGGTGAAATTTTCAACTGGAGAGTCTAAAGATTTTAAAATTATAGGGCAACTCTCACTACATGTAGACCTTTTATCCCCATCTTTCTGATCCATTAGCAGCTAGGTGCAAAAAGAGAGTTTTTGTTGCTCTAAAATTTCATCTGCTCCTATCTGAGGTGGCTGTATTAACAGGGTGTCTGCTATCACACGGAGACTGAGGCGGATGCACTTGCAGATTTAAAGTTTAATAAGAGTTCAAACCAAACACAAAAGACAGTAAGCATACATGAGCAAGGAAAATAAACATAAACCAATACTTAGGCCATGGGAGAGCATAACCGGACAACCTGGGACAACCAAAACCAGACACCGGGTGCTGTACAAATCGTGACTTAAATGCACACAGGTGCCCGTTATCCGGGATGAGATTCGGGTGCGGGTGGTCACGTGACCATGATGCAGAGGTGTAGTGGCTGCTGGGAATTGAAGTCCGCGGTTCCTTCCGGAGATTCATAACACGGAAGGTTTCTGCTTTTTTATTTAGCTTCTTATTAATACAACCATCACACCAAAGACAACATAAAAAAAATCCCAGTGTAGGTTCCTTTTGAGATTTTGAGGACAGGATGTATCTTTCAGAACTTTTCCTGCAATAGAATTATGTTTTAATTACAAAATGAATTGGATTCTGAAGCAAGGGCATAGGTTTGATTTTGACAAAAGCAGTCTGCAGACATATGCGCCTATTCAAAGCTTTCATTTCCAACACACATGGATGGAAGCATACAGTACGTCAGCCTAACATTTGTCACAATAATGAATCTCGCTACTAACATATCACTATGTCATTGTTCTACCTCACCTGTGACCCTGCCTCTCCATCTGCCTCACTTCCTGCTTTGTCTGAGATGCTATGTGGCAGGACTGCTTCTGTCACCTGACCTAACAGAAAAACACATTGATGCACGCCACATGAACATTTATGGCTTAGTTAAATATTAACACCATTGTTGTTGAGTCTACACATTAGAAATTGAGAAAATATTTTAAGTGATTTACACTTTGACTTCTTGTAAAGTAGCTCCTAATGTCCACTCGCGCGCGCGCGTGTGTGTGTGTGTGTGTGGCAGTTTGGCTAATTTGGTGATATTCTGAGTCAGGATGGTGGCCAAAAAAAGAAAGGTGCGGATTAGGAGCCACTTTACATGTCAAAGTATACACAAACACAAACTAACGTTTAGGATTGTCACTCAACCCATTAATACGGGATTGCCATGTATCGAAAAAATGCACCGTCCCTGAATCAATATGAGACGCGATTGATTTATCCTGTATTTTCGTGCACAGAACAGAACTGTTGGTATAAGGATGGTGGCTTCCTCGCGTATCTATAGCCTGCATGATGTGCATCTAGCTGATGGTTCTTTGGCGCCTCGTACGACCGGATGTAGCTACAGCCTCTCACAGGTTAGCAAGAAACGGCAAAGCCAGTCCTATTAGCCATATGAGTTAGGGAAGAGGTACTCGTAGTAGAGAACTAGATCTGTTAGCCATTTGTGCACCACAAATTGTGCTGCTGCCTGTCTTGGCCAGGACGCACTTGTAAAAGTGATTCCAAATCCCAATGAGACTTTTCCTGGTTAAATAAAAAAATAAAAACCACAATACACCGACAGACAAGTGGTTATATATAAATGTATTTGAATTGTTTGATCAAAAATCTAAATTCAACGCCCTGCTCTGAAGTACTCACACGTTCAATACAGTTTCCCAGCCCTGATCATGCTCTATCACACCCACTTCAACTGAGGAATTAGTGATTCATTTACTCAGGTGTGTTGGAAGCTGGGAAAACGCTAAAACCTGCAGGGGGTTCTCCAGGACCAGGGTTGGGAACCTGTACTCTAAAGGTTCTGAGGAAGGTCTACTTAGAGGATTGTTTTGTTATTTAAGGAGATAATTTATCTGAAATGTTCTTCATTTATCATGCTATACCATTTGTTTATGATTTGTACTATGTCAATGTTAAGTCTGATATTAGAGTTATAACTGAGTAACTAGCAAAGCAGGTGGAACAAATGGTGGTGCAAATCCTTGTTGGTTTATTGTGGTCTTCTCTAGCGAATGACTTTGTTGGTGTTTTAGATTATTGATTAGTCATCAATGCTTTACCACAAATATAATCGCTGACCTTATAGAAGAGTGTGACTTATTTCCCCGCTTGCTTTGGTTAAGGCTTATTGGGCTGGAATGTGTTGAGAAAATTCAGGGTTTACTAACCCCTTTGCATTTATGTCTAATCTATGCACGATCCTGTGGAAGCTATATGGACTTACAGATAGCGATTACGTTGAAATAGAAACTCAGTTCAAGATCAGGAATTCATTTAGACAGAATAAAAAATAAACCTCTTACTGCCAAACAGTTATGTGTGTGTTCCATAAGTACTTCAGAGAAAAAAAAAAGCATTTGAGTGAGCAATGGCCTTCGGGAGTTGCGCCGAGTGAAATGCTTTTTTTTTTCTGTCCCCCACACCTCTCTTAAGAAGTGTTTGCTTGTTTTTTCGGTTATCTTGTTTCTCTCTTATTTTATTTCTATTATTTTCGCTTTGAGTTCAAACTCTGACATCCATGTCTGCCCCAGGATGTCTGTCACAAACTGCAGTCCAACGTTGTGACAATGATTTTTTTCCTTCCCGTGCCTTTTTATGACCTCGTTTTTTCCTTTCTTTCTTTTTTTCTGTTCTTTCCTTCAAGGTCTGGCGCACCTGACGTTAAACAGCCAAGGTATGGGTTTGTTCTGTTTTTGCTGCTCTTTTTTTGAGTGGGGAACAAAAAAAACGCTCCTTTTGCCCAAACTTTCCCTCCCCAGCTCTTCTATATAAATTCGTCCTTTTCTACCCAGTGTTCTTTTTACCTTCCCCCAATCACTACCTACCCTTCTATTCCCTCCCTCTCCTTTCATGCCCCCCCCCCCCCCCCCCCAACCCCCATCTTGTTGACTTCGCCCTGTCCGTCACTCTCTTGTCCTGTACTCTGGCCTTTCTCCTGAAGACACGCCTTTGACCGGAGCTCGCCCGACGAAAGGTAATGCTGTTTTTTTTTTTTTGTTTGCTTGAAATGATATGCTGTGAAATGTCATCCATTGCTGAAATGTCGCTTCTCCGACTCACTGAACAGAAGGACGAGTGTTTGTGTCCAGAATGCACAGAGTTTGTTGAAACTTCTCTGTTGTCATTCTCATTGTTTGGCATCATTAGACAGTGTATAGCAATTTTTCCTTCATTACCAATAGTTCACTCCTAGAATCAGAGGTTTACAGGTCTTGACAGCTTGAACCAATCAATAGCATGTTCAACCAGAAATCACAATATTTAGCTAATTGGTTTCCGCTCATTACAAACGGAGTATTGTCGAAGGAATCATGTGCTGTGTGCTGCTCTGATAATTGTAACCTGGATTGTACAAATAGTAAAGGTTTCCTCTTCCTATTTTCCTTGACCGAACATCCTCCCTGCTCTTCCCCTGACCTTTATCTGTGACGCTGATCCAGATACTGACCTGTACACCAGCTCCTAGCCAAGCATCTACTGTAGCAATGAGGTTATGAAGGTCATGTGTTCAGGTATATGCTTGCGTATGGAAAAAAGATGACCTTTTTCCAAGCCTCTTCTCTTTCTCCCATCTGTGCCAACATCCTCTACATACAAACTATTGCGATCTGCTTTCACCAGACAGTGTGTACAGTAGTCGGCTAGGCTTGGTTGATTGATTATTCCTTGATTACAATTGACCTTACAAAATAATCCTGCTTGATGATTTAACTGACTAAAGCTAAAACAAACTGACAGCCAGAAAATGTCCTAAAATCCACCAGATTGGTCTGATGAATGTTATCAGAGACATTATGCCAAGTGGAGACAGTTCACTGTCTAAAATATGAATGGGATTGCCACAGAGATGTATCTGTTAAACCAAAGTAGGATTCACATATATTATGTATATACAGTATATATCACATACATTTTTTAAAGTAGCTCTCTGACTAATGCGTTATCATCACGTAGCATAATCATTGCATCTTTAACTACAGTTTCTCTAGATAAATGTTCATGATGGAATTTATGCTGTAAAATCCAGATTATGTATATAGCTAGAACTCCTATAAGTGCACAGTGAATCCTTAATGGCTTCCCAATCTCTATACAGTGCACTTCTTAGTACGTAGATAACACTATGCTATACCCTATGCAGTCCACATAGAATATATTGAGAGTAGGAAGCCATTTATGATTCGGCCTACTCTCTTGTCTGACTCGTAGCTAACATAGGAACAATACATATGGGCAGTCCGTACAGGATTTTTATTTATTTTATTTCTTTATTATTATTAATTTTTATTTATTTATTTTTTTATTTTATTTTTTTTTTTTTGGGGGGGGGGGGGGGGGGGGGGTCTCTAAAAAATTTCAGTTCAATTTTGTGCTTTTTTGTGGAAAACTACTTGAATTGACGAGATTGCAATTGCACAATTTGTTTTTTGCAGTGATGTTTGATGTAAATGAGAAATCGCAAAATCCTAGAGGGACTGTATAGGACATATTGTTAATTAGATGATGATAATTATATAAATATTTTATTTCCTTTTTCGCTTTTAACTTTATAACCAAGCTGCATTATAGATAATGGAAACTGGTTGAAATTCCCGGATTCATTAAAGCAGAAAGTAAAATGAATGAACACTTGAATGAACGAATGGATTCACTAATTGATGTGCCATGAATTGGAGGTTGAATGGTTCAATTAAAAACAACTTAGAACAGGAACGAAAGGCAAAAACTTTTAACAAATCAACAAAGATAAACAAAGAGAAAAACATTAATAAAACATAAACTTTATGAAAACCAATCACTACAAAGAATAATTAAAAAAAAAAAAATCTATTCATATTCAAACATGTAAATGTGCAAGAGCTTTGGAGTTTGATTTCGTGTAGTTTTATACAAATCCAACCCCGCCCCTAACCTTCGTAACATTTCATACAACATGCATCATTTAAATTGTTAGAAATGTCCATGTCAGATGTTTAGAGTTTGGGGTTGGAGGAGCTAAAAGTCTGAGCCTCTCATTTATTAAAATCTGATATAACATGCATTATGTTATGTGTAGTGGTGTAAACTATGCACAAAAATAATGTGTGATTTATTACAGATTGTGTAATTGTGTCTTCAGTGGTGAAAACAGGTTTCTGCAAATATAATACATGCCTATCAGGTGTATTAGATTGCACATACAAATCACATTGCAGGTGTTAATTAATCTATTTCAGTTTAATTCAGAAGTAAGTGGCTAAAATTGTATTCTTAATAGTAGTTATCATGATATTGAGCATATGTTGTGTTTATTAAAAAAAAAAAAATAATAATAATAATAATTGAAGTTAGACTAGCAAAATTGGTAGAAATGAAGGACAATGACACACTTGTTTTTTAAATATTTTTTTCCTGGTCCTTTTCCCACATTCCCTCATTTTGATTCACAGCTTCCTCTCACTCTAACCTTTGCTCCCAGACTCTTTATTTTGCTTGCTCGTATTTCTGTGTATTTACTCTCTGAATCATGTCAACTGTTTACTTGCCTGCCTTTGTGCTCCAAACAGACCAAAGCACTGAGAAGGTAATTGGACGTGCTTTAAGAATTGGAAATCAGGAATTAAGAGTGTTTTTCCATTTCTCATACGGCCCCTTGGTTCGGGCAGTTTCTGTGAGCCTAAGTTGTTATTCCAAACCATGCTGATCTTCTGTTTGTCACCTATAAGGCATGGTTTTGCATTTCTGAAAGGTTTTCTGAAAGGTCATAAAACCATACCACACTTGACACGCTTGCAAAAGGAAACTCCATTTGTTTGAGATGAAAAGTTCAGAGATGTTAGGCTTCTATGATCATAGACTATATTATTATTACACATTCTGTACAGTGTGGTCCATAAGTATTTGAACAGGGACACAGTTTTTGGAATTTTGTCTCTGTAGATCACCACAGTTGACTTCAAATGAAGCACTCAAGATGTGATGGAAGTATAGACTTTCAGCTTTAATTCACAGTTTAGGAATTATGACCATTGTTTTTACATAGTCCCATTTACAGGCTCAAACATAATTGGACAATTGACCGACGAGCAGTTTCATGGCCAGTTTCGAGTATTGAATTTGGTAGCTGTTCATGGGAACTCTCAAAATGCAGTCCAAAGAGGTGTCAATGCAAGTGAAGGAGGCCACCATTAGGCTGAAAACAAAACAGACCTTTGGGAGATAGCAGAAACTTTAGACGTAGCCAACACCAAAAGGCCTGGAAGACCACTGAAGACAACTAAAGTGAATGATAACAGAATTCATCCTTGTTGAAGAAAAACCCTTCATAACATCTAGCCAAGTCAAGAACACTCTGTAGGAGGTAGGAGTCTTGTTGTCAACGTCTACAATCATGAGACACCTTCATGAATGTAAATACAGATGGTTTACCTCAAGATGCAAACCAGTGGTAACACTCAAGAAAAGAAAGGTCAGATTAGACTTTACTAGAAAACATTTTGTTTAAAAAAAAAAGCCTGCTCAGTTCTGGAACAATATACTTTAACAGATGAAACTACAATTAACCTGGTACCCAAATGATGGGAAGGGTATGGAGAAGGAAAGGAAGGGCTTATGATCCAAAGCATACCACATCATCTGTCAAACATGTGGAGGAAATGTTATGGCAAGGGCATGTATGGCTACCAATGGAACTGGGTCACTGGTGTTAGGTGTATAGAGCTATAGTTTCTGCTATTATTCAATCAATGCTGCAAAACAGATATGACAGCGCATCATGGTACAGATGGATAATGGCCCAAAACATACCGTGAGTGCAACTCAAGAGGCAAAGAAATTGAATGTTCTCATGTCCGAGTCAGTCACCTGACCCCACCCGAATTGAGCATGCTTTTCATTTACTGAAGACAAAACTGAAGGCAGAAAGACCCACAAACAAGCAGAAACTGAAGTCAGTTGCAGTAAAGACAACTCAGGGGAGGAAACTCAGCATTTGGTGATGTCCATAGGTTCCAGATTAACACAGGGATTTGAATCCAAGTATGAAAAATAGTCTGTCTCGCTCTCTCTCTCTCCCTCTGGCACTTCCAGCCGTTCCTTTATCTGTCTCTCTCCCACTGATTATCCAAATCAGTTGCAGGTATGCATCCTCACTGCCTGGCTTCTCCCTCCTCCTTGTCACACTCCTCCACTGCCAGATTCAGGCCCCCAGGCCTCACGCACCGCTAACCCCCCTTCGGGAGGTGAAATGCTGCTATTCCAGCTACTCCTCCTTTGGCCGGCTACTTCCTCCATTTGTCTGTGAGTGAGAGGAGAGATGAGGGGAGGAAGAGGGGAAAGAAAGAGCAAGCTAGAGAAAGAGACACAGGGCAGAGAGGAGAGATAGAAAAAAATGGTTCTCTGGTTCCCAGACACGCAGTCATCTGGTCCTCAGCCATGACGCCGTGCCATGGCACTGGACTTCCGTGCAGACAGCTACGGCTCCTCCCCTTTTCCAGCGCACCGCCGCCTCCCCTATGATCGGCTACGACTCCTCCTTTTATCAGGTGGGCAGCTGCCGCCCCTTTGCCTCCCTGGCAGATGGCAGCGTGTCTTCTGTCCCCTGGCTTACAGCAACCGCTCCTCCCTTCCAGGCAGACAGCAGAAACTCCTCATCCCCAGCAACCACTCTAGCACCACCGCCTCCTTGGCGTTGCAGCAGTGAAAGCTCTCTGAAAGCACGTCCCTCCTCCTTCCCAGGTTTTGGCACCATTGTAATCATATATAGGATGGCAAGGGGGAGGTAAGATCCGGCTGAACGTAAACATAAAGTTTAATAATAAATATAACTCAAACATGACATAAATCACACAAATGTCAAATGAAACACAGCACACGTGTGTGTGTGTGTGTGTGTGTGTGTGTGTGTGTGTGTGTGTGTGTGTGCGTGTGTGTCTCTCTCTCTCTCTCTCTCTCCCCCACCCCTTTGTTGCTTCCAGCTGCTCGTTTATCCATCTCTCTCACACTGATTAGCCAAATCACTGCCAGGTGGGCATCCTCACAGCCTGGCTTCTCTCTCCTCCTCGTCACACTTATATTTATAATTATGTTAGTTTGTCCAATTACTTTTGAGCCTGTAAAATTGGCTGTAATTTCTAAACGGTAAATTCAATATTTTTGTTAAACCCCTAGGATTAAAGCTGAAAGTCTACACTTCAGTCACATCTTCATTGCTTTATTGCAAATCCAACGTAATGGTGCACAGAGAAAAAATACCAGAATTGTCAGTGTCCAAATACTTATGGACCCATCTGTGTTTTAAAAAAAAAGCATAGTTCTCATTAAATCATCTCTCTGGAAGAGGATCAAAAGTCTGCAAAACTTCCTGTGAAGGCCTTATGTATAATAAGTTACATACATATGTAATAATGCATTCTTAAGGCATACACACATCAATATAATTACTAATGGAAAGGCTTTAGAGTTTGTAGCATTGTTTATAATGCATTTATAAACTGCTAATAGAATGCATTGTAAGTAGTGCTTATTGCACATTGCATCACCTTTATATTTTCTCATAATGCACTATGCAAAGTGGGGCTTGGTGATATAATGTGTTATGAACACTGTTTATAATGCAGCATGTTAAACATTCCTAATCCATGCTTATGCCAGGTGTTATAACATGTACATAATGTTTGCTATTTAACACATTGTGCAATTCTTATGAACTGGTGTTATAATGCATTATATAACCTGACATTAAGTCATTCTAAGGCATTATGAAGTGCTTCACCTGTAGATTCAAGCATCTGTCAGGCTTACGCTAGGTATTATTTTATGTATGCTATATAACACATTACGCCTTTATAATTTATTATTAATACACACGTCTACAAAAATGTCTTTTGGTGGATTTGAGCATTTCCACAGGCTTTTTCAGGCACCATGACATATGTATGCTGTATAACACAATTACAATGTAATATAGATCATAATATACTATTACACGTCTTGCTCTTGGAGTGATCTTTGTTGGTCTCCACTCATGGGGAGGATAACAATAGTTTTGAATTTCCTCCATTTGTACACAGTCTGTCTGACTATGGATTGGTGGAGTTCAAACTCTTTAGAGATGGTTTTATAACCTTTTCCAGCCTGATGAGCACCAGAAACTCTTTTTCGGAGGTCCTCAAAAATCTCCTTTGTTCATGCCATGAATCACTTCCACAAACGTGTTGTGAAGATCAGACTCTGATAGATCCCTGTTCTTGAAATAAAAGAGGGCACTCACTCACACCAGATTGTCATCCCATTGATTGAAAACACCTGACTCTGATTTCACCTTCTAATTAACTCCTAATCCTAGAGGATCCATACTGTACGTTTGCCACTCACAGATGTGTCATTTTGGATCATTTTTCTTCAATAAATGTATAATATTTTTTCTCTCATTTGTTTAATTGTGTTCTATTTGTTTACCTTTAGGACTTGTGTGAAATTCTGATGATGTCTTAGGTCATCATATTTATGCAGATATATAGAAAATTCTAAAGTGCTCACAAACTTTCGAGCACCACTGTGTGTGTGTGTGTGTGTGTGTGTGTGTGTGTGTGTTTGTGTATAGATATATTGAAACGTACCTCTTTTGAATGAAACCATTTCTTAAATAGATTTTATCCTCACTCTTCAGTCAGCCCTATAGTATACAGTATAGCCTACCTGCTAAAGGCGGCAATATTAGTTTCTGAGGCCAAGGGTGTACTTACTTTTGTTCCACAGGAGAATGTCCCATCTATTGATATTTCTGTTGAATAAATGATTAAACGAAATCACGTATCACAGAATAAACAATAATAAAATCTTAAATGCGTCTTCTGTTAAAATGATCAAGTCGTGTCTTCATTATCGATCAAGCATATTGGACAACTACAGGGGCGGGAGCCAATGGGTCCCAATGGGTCAATAAAGCTATTTGGGTTTAGAATAAATGGCAGGATTTTCAATAGAGGGCTGAGGCATATTTTTATTTTGTGCAGGTCAGCATTTCCACTACTATTGTGTGTGTAGGAGTGAGTGTATGTGTGTGTGTGTGGACATTATGTGGGCATTAGCAGAACCTGAGCTGTTAGAGTGTCCTGCCACGAGCCATTAGATCAGACTAGGTACCTTTTTGCACATCATGACATTATAGGCGAAGCACACACACAGTGCTGGCACACACCTACTGAGGAAATCGATGCTTCATGCTTCACAAAGTCTGTCCTTGGTGGGCATGAAGGGTGAATCTGGCGCATCAAGAGCTGATCAGTATCTGTCCTTTGCTTAACCCTTCTCTCTGTGTGTATTTCTTTCAATCACATACTCCTCCTTAATATTTTTTATACGTCCCACATCTCTGCTGCTCTGCCATTTTAAGTATTAATGTACATCTCAAATTAAACTACCATCTTTACAGCTCATAAGCTCCTTGTTCTATCCTACAATAGGCATTAACCTTTAAAGGGTTAGAAAAGCAGAGCTTGGAACCATGCTGACCTGTTTCAGAGAGCAAGCTAGCATTCACTAGTACAAATATATGAGGCGTTGTGATGGTAACTTGTACTGTCGACGATGCGTCATGATTCAGAGGGTTTGGGAGATTTTAGAGCCTGAAATGTAGCGTAGCGGTGTAAATACAGAGCACGAATCGTCATCGTCACACTTTCTCCAGGTATTTTGTAGATTTCATTTTACCATAATTCTATTGAATGCTCAATTCAGAATGGACAGAATGTGTTCAACAACACAACCCTAACAGTTGTGTGGAAGCATTCTCCAGTGTGACTGCAACATGAAAAGCTATTCTAAGCTATAGGGGCAGGTAAAGGAGAAAACATGTTTTTTAATAAATAAAAAATTAAGCATTGGAGATTTGCTGTGATATAAAAAGAACAAAACACTTCAGGACATGCTGTTATTGGAAGCTAATCAACTTAGTCATATTTTAATTTCTAACTTACATTAACTGTTAGTTATTTGCCCGATACTATTATGTGAAAAAATAAGTACTCCATGGAATATTATTACTATTATTATTATTATTATTATTATTATTATTATTATTATTATTATTATTATTTACATATTTGGACATGCAAACATTTGATCCTCTTTGAAACAGTGCCTATTAATAAACGTGTTACAACTCTGTCAAATGACACACAAAATTGACATTGTGTAGTAATTTTCACAATTTAAATGAACAAAAAAATCAGATCAGTCACATGGAAAAAGTAAGTACACCTTTACGTTTATCACACCTTCAAATCCATAAACTTAAAATCAGGTGTTCAGGATTGGGTGCCAGTGATTAGAACCTGCTTATGGCATGTAGGTCTTATTTATAGACCTGTAATATTTAGTGTCTGGTGTTCCCTTTGCTATTGAGGTGTGTGGTGTCATCATGCCAAGATCTAAAGAGTTCTGTAAGGCCTTCAGAAAAAAGGTTGTGGGTGCCTATGAGTCTGGCAAGGGAGAACTTCAAACAATTTGAAATATATCATTCCACTGTAAGGAAAATCATTTACAAGTGGCAAAACGACTGCCAATTTGTCCAGGACTGGCCGTCCCAGCAAATTCATCCCAAAGAGCAGAACGTCTGATGCTAAAAAAAAGTCTTCAAGAACCCCAGAACGTCATCACAGGATCTGCTAGTAAATCTCGCAACTGTTGCTGTCAAAGTACATGCTTCTACAATCAGAAAGAGACAAATTTGACCTGCATGAGAGGCGTGCCAGGAAAAAGCCTTTACTGTCTAAAAAGAACATTAGAGCATGACTACAGTTTGCCAATGAGCATATAGGCAAAGACCTTTTGGTATAATGTGCTCTGGACAGACGAATCAAAGATAGAGTTGTTTGGTGAAGGCCAAAGCCAGCTTTTCAGGAGAAGCACCTCATACCAACTGTGGAGCACGGTGGTGGAAATGTTATGGTTTGGGGTTGCTTCGGTGCCTCAGGGACTGAACAGCCTGCCTTCATTGATTCAACTCTGAATTCTGCACCATATCAAAGAGTGCTTGAAGATACTGTGAGGCCATCTGTCTGAAAGTTGATGCTGAACATTTCAACATGATTGTGATCCTAAGCACACCAGCAAACCCACCCATGAATGGCTTAAAAAGAAGAAATGGAGGGTTATGGAATGGCCTAGTCAAAGCCCGGATTTGAATCCAACTGAAATGTTGTGGGGGGGTTTGAAACGGGCAGTACATGCGAGAAAATCCCCAAACGTCTTGCATGGAAGAGTGGTCAGAAATTCCAGCAAGCTGATGTCAGAGACAGGTGGACAGTTATGCAAAATGCCTACCCTCTAAAGGGGGAAGTACTAGTTTCTGAGGCCAAGAGTGTACTTACTTTTTCCAAAGAAGAATATCACATCTATTGATATTTCTGTTGAATAAATGACTGAAAAAGGTCATTTTCCTTGTGGTTTTGTTCAAGTATAGCAACTTTATTCATAGGCATTGTTTCAAAGATGATCAAAAGGTTTATTATTATTATTACAAACTCTGAATTAATGTGCTATAGTTTCCGACGTTGTTTATTTTCAATTTCTAACTATTTTCTTAGTATGTATTACTGTATATTACATTACCACAGTCACTGAAAATTTCTGATTGGCTGACAGGTGCTTCCATTATGTTCTTAGACCAGGATCATATTTTACATAGATCCAGTCACAAAAAAAAAATTATAAAAAATCACAGAGTTCTTATTATGTAATGAAAATGAGCATCAGTAAGCGCTTCATGTCATGATGCCCTTCGAGTCTCTTCATCGGATGCTATTTCTTACTTAATTCAGTAAGCCTATTATATAACAATCTACAGAGCACAGCACTCACTGAGTGACCTCCAGCTGCTGTAGCCTCAAAGCTTCTTTTCTGTGGTCGAATAATCCAGGAACGCTTTCCCCGGTTATGAAGATCTATTAAATATAAAGCGGGAGGACATTTTTTGTTCGTAGGATTTTAGTCTGTTAGCAATTAGAGTTCAAAAAGGCATTTGAGAAGTCAACAGTCCGTTATTATCTCCATTCTACAAGAAACAATAAATTAATTGTACATAAATACAGAGACTAGCAGGAAGCATTTGATGTGTCTGTGTCAAATGCACATTTGTGGCTCTCTGGCACGTACACACACGTATACACACACACACACACACACCTGTCACAATGCCCTTTGCCAGAAACAGCCTAATTTAACTGGGGCGGGAGCCGACTAATGCAAAACCAACTGCTCTATCAGCTGCCTAAACAAGCCACGCACAGCCTCGCTGAAGATCAGATGAGCTTTGGACATGTTACACTTTTTGCATTGTATATTCATATAAAAAATCTGTAATGGAAATGGACACATAAATAAATCCCACATGTATGAATGTATCTATCTGTCTGTCTGCCTGTCTGTCTTTCTCTGTGTTTACCTGTTGACTGTGTCTTTGCTGTCTGTCTGTGTATCTGCCTGTCTGTCTATCTGACTCCCTGCCTGTGTGTTTGTCTGTCTGTCTGTTAATTAGTCTGTGTCTGCTTATTGGTTATACATCTACTTGCTGTCTATCTACCTGTCTGCCTGCCTGCCTGTCTGTCTTTATTTGCCTTTTGATTATATATCTGTGTATGCTGTTTACTTTCTAGCTGTCTGTCTGTCTGCCTGCCTTCTGTCTGTCTGTCTGCATGTTCCTTCCATCTATACTGTCACCGATCTGCCTGCCTGTCTGTCTGCCATCTGCCATTTGTCTATTCACATTTTGCCTGTCTGTTGTCGATCTTTGTTTACCTGTTGGTTATTTACTGTTTATCTATCCATCCATCCATCCATCCATCCATATGCCTGTGTATCCATCTAGAAAGTTACAAAATTACAGCACAAATAATATCACATAATTTAATAATCCCTTTTAAATGGCATAGCTGCTTATATATTGATGACAGAGGTGAGCACAATGGTGAATGAGTAGTGCCTGTTGAAAACAAGTGTGTGTGTGTGTTTGTGTGTGTGTGTGTTTGCTTCACAGTACAGCATATTTTGGCAGGCCAGTCACGAAATCCTATTGGCAGCCTCACTTAGTGAAACTGATGGAGCAAATCATACTCACTCAAAAACTCCCACACCACACACACACAGACACTCACACACTACACCACACAAACACACACACACACACAGACACTCACACACTACACCACACAAACACACACACACACAGACAGACACTACACCACACCACACACGTGCATACACACTACATCACACAAACACACACACACACACACACACATACACACAAAGAGGGAGGGTGGACATAGAGTGCAATCAAAAACTACTGCAATATAGTCTATAACCTACGTATAATGAATAAGTAATGTATAAATAAATACCGGAGATAGACAGAGATCTCATCCAGGGTGGATTCCTGCCTCCTGCCCGGTATTCCTGGGAAAGCCTCCAGATCTGCCATGACACTGGATTTGAATGAATAAATTAATGCATAAAAGAAAATAATAACAGCTACGGTTAAATAAATAAATAAATAAATAAATAATAAATTGGACAGGACAATGTTAGTGAAATAAATAGGTAAAAGAAAATGTTAAAAAAACAATAAATTGGATTGCTGGGACTGATTAGTGCCAGATATTTGTGTTTGGGTCTCGACATCATTTCCTATTTAATTGGATAGGTGTATTTACCCCTCTCCATGCCCTCTGCCCCATCCTCCTTCCTTATTGTTTTTTTTTCATCCTTCACCATTCTTATATGTCAGTTCCCAGTTTAATTGAATTTGGCCCCTGCGGCTCTGTGCACAGCGACATTCCGTTCGCATCTCTGCGTACCGTAATTAAGGTCGCAACAAGAGGAGAAGGGCTCCAAGAGATACGGGCTATGTGGGACGTTGCCTTGCTTAAGCCGTTTGGGCCGTAGCGCGCCTGGGCTGTGGACTATTAATCACAGTGACCCAGTATGAGAGAAATGCTCGCTGCTGGATTTACTTTCCCTCATCTTTGGCCTAAAAATGGCAGATTAAGTGCTGAGGGGGAACTGGGGTTGGTGTCAGTGTTTCTAGGAGAATCCCTAGAGGGTGAATTATCAGCATGCTGTTTCACTGCAACACCAGAGGAAGTAATCTGTAAGGACCAGCGATGTTCGAAACACTGGGAGAGACTAGCACACTGCATGCTATTAAGTCTTTATATCAAAACTGTGCCTAAAACACACAATAATAGGTAATACTACGGAGTTATTCTCCAACAGGTGCACATGTGCTTAAGCGGGCCTAAATAAAGGAATCTGAAATATTGGTGCTGCTCGACCTCTAGAGCTAGTGTCTATGTCTATATACATACAGTGATGGTACAGACATAGTGCATATATCCGCTTCAAATTTACAAATTATACTGAATAAACTGATATAAAACACTACATATTTATTTGACATCGTATCATTTTTAGTGGTTGTCCAACCTACATGAAAAACAGGCCAAAATGGTCATGGAGCTCTAAGTATTAATTGAATTAGAAAGGTCAGAGGAAAAGTTTATCCTCTTAATACTTTGCTTAATACTTATTTAATATATACTGTACGTTTGAAGGGTGCCAATAATCCTAGATGTGATCATATGACCTTAAAGTTCGATGTGTTGATGTAATTTCCCCTGAAACAGGAAGTCAGGGTGGGTGGGACGTATTAAGTGACTCGTCCCCCTTTTTAAATAGCCAATAGCGTTTAGCTTACCTAACAGCCCGGTCTAAGCCGCTCTAAATACCTGTCACAAAGCCATGAGCTGGCACAAACACCTCCTTCTTCAAAGTGAATGAATTCAAGCCATCTTCTTAACCAACTTGCAGTTGGAAAATGAATAAAACACCCTCGTAAGAACAGCCAGGAACACATTTATGACCCATGCTCAGCAAGGTGGGGGCGGGACGCTTTAGATTCTAGAGAGCATTTGATTGGACAGAAAATCTGATGAGAAGTGCAGAATGATGTCGTCAAAATTGTTGATCTGTATTGGTGGAGAGACTGTATATTTTGAGCACATATATCTTCTAAATGCTAATTTTGTCAATGTTTTGGAGCACACTAGCTTATAGATAACCTTAAGGCTAGCATATTCATACTAAAAGCCACAAAACTTCAATTTTGATTTCATTGTCACAATTCGAGGTTGAGCCAGAAGCAGGTGCAGATAATGACATTTATTGAAGGAAACGTACTAAGAAACGAATACACTATGACAACTGGGAAACACACTGTGGCAAGAAACAAACACTGAGACATAAACAACATGAATCTAAGACTACTTGGCAGAATACTGTGGCAAAACTAAACATAAACTAACAAGATCAAGAAACATGGAACACAGGGGGTCTAAGACAACGAAAGACAAGCTAATGGTGCCGACAAGGACTATATATACACATGAGTGCTCATTAACCAAAACATGAATCAGGTGCAGGTGGTCATGTGACAACTAGAGCAGTGCAGTGGCTGATGGGAAGTGGAGTCCAGAGTTTCCCGATACGTGACATTCATGGGGACTTTAACCTCTTCGGCCCTACAGTAAGGTCTTGTCTCTGTGCTGAGACCCGCTACAATTAAAAAAAAACAAACAAAAAACATTAAATACTATGCCAAAATTTATTTATATATATATATATATATATATATATATCACTTTATACATCCTTATCAAATCAGTGTACAGTACTTTAGGAATGTATAGCTTATATGAAATCTACTGAAATCCCTCTAGCTTGTTAAACACACTTTGTGGCAAAAGAAAAAAAAAGAAAAGTTTGCACTGATATGGCACAGAAAGGCAGTAGGCTATAGATAGAGATGTACCTCGCACAGGTTAAAAAGTACAGCTGAAGGAAGGAAAGTAACGGAGAGCATTGTGCAGGAATCATTTCTCAGGAGAGCAGGTGTTAAAGTACCCAGTCTCTCATCTATCCAAGCCTCGAAGCAGCTTTGTAGGTAAGAGTGAACATGTGTTGGTCTCTTTCTGCTTTCAGCTTCCTGTGATAAATTTATGACCCAGTCTCTTACAGTCACACACTCATGCCCACACACACACAAACACAGTCACACACTCTCTCTCTCGCACTCTGTCTCTCTCTGTCTGACTCTGACTTGCACTTAATATATTTTCTTCCTTATTAAACACACACTTTCACCTGGTTAAAAGGCAAAATCTCTTAATTACGCAGTACAACATGGAGTGTAGGACACAATGTATGTCTATTGTTTTATGGGGAAAAGAACGATAATACTTATAATTATTATTATTATTATTATTATTATTATTATTAGTAGTAGTAGTAGTAGTAGTAGTAGTAGTAGTAGTAATATTTGTATTAATAGTAGTAATAGTAGCTATAATAGCATTCATTAGTAGTGCTATTAATATTAGTTCTAGTAGTAGTAGTAGTAGCAGCCGTGCCAATAGTATATTTAGTATTACTACTACTAGTGATGGTGGTGATGGTGGTAGTAGGTTTTATTACAAATTGTATTATTATTATTATTATTATTATTATTATTATTATTATTATTATTATTATTATTGTATTTGTATTAATAGTAGCAGTAGTAGCAGCTATAATAGCATTGGTAGTGCTATTAGTATTACTTCTAATAGTGGTGGAGGTAGTAGTAGTAGTTTTTACTACTATTATTACTATTATTATTAGTAGTATTTGTATTAATAGTAGTAGTAGCTATAATAGCATTAGTAGTGCTATTAGTATTACTTCTAATAGTGGTGGTGGTAGTAGTAGTAGTTTTTACTACTACTATCATTATTATTATTATTATTATTATTATTATTATTATTATTAGTAGTAGTAGTAGTAGTAGTAGTAGTAGTAGTAGTAGTAGTTGTTTTTACTACTACTATTATTATTATTATTAGTATTTGTATTAATAGTAGTAGTAGCTATAATAGCATTAGTAGTGCTATTAGTATTACTTCTAGTAGTAGTAGCGACAGTACCAGTAGTATAATTAGTATTATTACTACTACTAGTAGTAGTGGTGGTCGTAGTAGTAAATACCATAAATAGCAGTAGTATAATTATTACTACTACTTCACCTATTACCATTAATACTACTAATACTACATTTGACAGCACAGATGATTAAAAATTTGCCTTTACTACTACTACTACTACTACTACTACTAATAATAATAATAATAATAATAGTGGTAGTAGAAATAGTAGTAAAAACTACTACAACTACTAATAATAATAATAATAATAACAGTAAATAAACTAAATAGGAAGTATGTATCTAGCAACGGCACATTTTTAATCCTCTGTGTTGTGAAATGTAGTAGTAGCAGTAATACTGTAACAAATAGTAAGTAAGGATCTAGCAAATACACATTTTTTAACCCTCTGTGCTACAGAATGTTCTAAAGGTTGTCCTTCACATATCAACACACTCTATTACTCAATTACTCTATTACTCTATTACAGACAGGTTTTTACCTTTGAGTGGCACAATCATCTGCAATTAGAGTATAATTACTGTAGGTTTTTCTCTCTGGAGGATTTTAATCATTCACCTGATTAAGACCTCCCATTTTCTCTCTCATGCTCACACTATCACAGTCACACACAAATGGTCTCTCTCATTCATTCACTTCATGTGCACACTCTTCTGTACACTTTAATCTTCTGTCTTGTTCTATTCAACTATGATGTTGAAAAGGGACCAATACATCCGGACATTTAGTGTCGTAGCCAATACATTTCCACTATTTTGTCCATAAAGACTGGATAGGTAAAAAATGATTAGGATTGAAGCCTAAAAAATAATACAAATACAAACATATTCAAACCAACTAATCATGATGTCACAATTACTCGAATCCTATGAAAAGACAGAGATTTAATGTAAAAAAAAAAATCTGGGATTACCATTTGTACCTTGTATTAAATGAACTAAATGAATGAAATCTAGGCACGTCACGTATTTCTCATGAGCTCAGCTTTATTAAAAGTCAGATGCTCATTATTTGGATATTTTACTTTACACTCAGCTTCATAGTCTTCACAGGCTTGTGCACTTAGTACAGTTATCCACTTCAGGGATTACTGCTAAACAATTATAACAAGACTTCTGAAGACAAAAGCTCTGTTTTATTTAAAGCAGACATAACAACCTAGTCTCAGAAAAAACAACATTCTATTACAGCTTATTTGCAGCGCTGTTATGTGACGAATATCAAAGTTCCACCTACTAGCAGTGTTTCTGAACACACGTCATGTTTTATTTAAAAAAGACATAACCTGGTCTCAGGAAAAAAAGAGAAAACATTCAATTACAGCTTATTTGCAGCGCTGTTATATGACGAATATCAAAGTTCCACCTGCTAGCAGTGTTTCTGAACACAAATCATGTTTTATTTAAACCAGACATAACAACCTAGTCTCACAGAAAAGTACCAAAAAAACTATAAAACTTATTTGCAGCACCTGAGTACAATAAGTATCAAAGTTCTGTCAAAAGCACAGTAGGTTAGTGTGTACCAAAAACATTTCACTGTGTAGTGTGTAGGTGGTGTGTGTACATTTCACTGTGTGCCAGGTGACGTGGAGGGGATCCATGTCTGCTCCACACAGACTCTCCACTGGTGTCCCACAAGGCTCAGTACTTGGTTCTCTTCTGTTCTCCCTCTATACCTGATCTCTTCGTGACGTCATATCCTCATATGGGTTCTCATACCACTGCTATGCGGATGACACTCAAATCTTCCTGTCCTTCCCTCCCTGAGATCCTATTTTTTCTTCTCAGACCTCAGCATGTCTGGATGGAAGCTCATCATCTGAAACTTAATCCCAACAAAACTAAACCTCTGTTCATCTAAGCTGATTCATCCCCATGTTAGGATCTTGTGATCTCCCAGGACAACTCTCTGATCCCACATTCGGTTACTGCACGCAACCATGTGGTAACCATGGACAATCAACTGTCCTTTTCCTCTCATATTGCTAATCTGACATGCTCATGTCGATTTCTCCTTTACGACAACAGAAGGATTCATCCATTTCTGTCCATACAGACCACTCAGGTGCTGGTTCAGTCTCTTGTCATTTCGAGATTGGGCTACTGCAACTCACTCCTGGCAGGTCTGCCTCTGACTGCTATATGACCTATGCAACTGATCCAGAATGCAGCTGCTCGACTTGTTTTCAACCTTCAGAAATTTCCCACACCACCCCATTGCTACGCTCCCTCCATTGGCTTCCTGTAGCTGCCCGCATCCGATCTAAAACTCTTGCCTACATTAGCATTAAAAATGCTTACCTACAAAGCCGAAAATGGACCAGCATTCACTCACCTCTATTCACTTATCACACCCCACACTGCACCACACTCCCTCTGAACCTCTAGCACCGCTAGACTGGTGCCACTATTTCTCAGGGAACAAGGAAGGCATGCATCTAGACTCTTCTCTCCTTTGGCATGTAGGTGGTAGAAAAAAGTCCCTTAGCTCTTCGAACATCTGAATCACTGGCAGTCTTCAAATGACGTCTAAAGACCGACCTCTTCCTAAAGTACTTAAATTAGCACTTTTCATTAAATAAAAATGGTTGTCTGTGTGTTTTCCAGCATAGGTATAAGACTGATGGTATTCTTAATCCATGACCTAGTGAACCGAGACTTTAAAGCACTTCTGTAAGTCGCTCTGGACAAGGGCATCTGCCAAATGCCGCAAATGTATTGCTTATTTAATGAGCCTTCAATATCTAATTCTAAGTAATGAACTAAAAGGTACATTGATACAGTATGTTGATATGCGTATGTCAATACATTCTTACAGAACGTTGATATTGATCGTATATAAAGGTGCTGCAAATACTGTAAGTTTAATGGTTTTATTTATTTATTTATTGAACATAACTGAGTACACGATCATGCTTTCATGGCACAGTTAATGAGATCAGTGGTTAAAATTACACAAGATAATAGCAATGGGCTTCATTTTTCAGTCTTTTATGTGTAAATGTATGAATAAGCCAAATTTCAGACAGATTTACAAAAGTTTTTGGTAAATTTCCTTCTAGTTTGTGTATTTTATGAAACGACACAATTTTATTGATCAATGTCAATGAAAATATTTATCATGTTTTTTTTTTTTTTTTTAATGAATAGCAAATTTATGGTCCTATGAATGTTTTACGAATAACTCCTTTCATTCGCAGCTTGATAAAATATGGGTGTAATGAAATGCCTCTATCTGTATTCGGGTTTTACCCTGAAGTGGGCATGGCCTAAACAGGAAAGGGTTTTTTATGTATTTTTTTTTTTTACATTTATTTTTTATTTTAACAATCTTATCAATCGCAGAGGTAGATGTTGACCTGTTATGGCAGTTATGCCTGTTGCTCCTCTAATGCAACCAAAATCATACAAGCTTCCTCAGTGGCTAAGGCTGTAGTGAGCCCCACTGGCACCATTAATGCATGCTTATAGCCACTGGTTACATATGGTTTCCTCCTGTTACACCTATTACCACTCCGGCATGTTTGCTTAACACAACCAGAACACTTCCCAATGACTAAGGCTGTGATGAGCCCCACTGGCACTGTTAATGCTTAGTAGAAGTAAACCTCAGGAACATTGAGGGGAAATAAAAAAAAATTGGGGTGGGGGGTTAACACCATGCCCTGTTATGCTGATTGGCCACATACTGCAGATATATTTCAGAAATTTTCACCACGGTTTTGTTAACAGTTCCTCAATCTCCGCTGCATCACTCGAAAGATAAGATGACTGTTCAGAACCAGTTATTATTACCAAACTTTTTACAAACTACTAGCCAGATTGACCCTGCCCAGGCAGTTACTAAGGATGAATGAATGCATTCTAAATGTACAGCATATATATATAATATATATTTTTTTTTCTCATGAGCTCCATAACTGTCCACCTTCATGAAATTAAGAACCCCAGCTCGCATGATACTTTTGGTTTGTCCTCCAGGATCCCAGCCCTGATGTACACCACTGTTCTCAACCTGTACCACATATTCAAACAGTAAAACACGATGGCCACGTTAAGTTATGTAAATGTATTTCTTCTCTTTAACTCCAATTATCATGACAAGTTTTGAGTATTGAAGTTTATAATTTTTCAAAAATTAAACTTAAAGGCCTTGACTTGTAAAACTTGTAAAGATTATCTTCAAGTTGAGTGAACTTTCATTTCTAAGTTTAAGGATACTTCGAAAGGAAATGGTTCATGAATTAAAAACTATATTAAAATCAAATCTTTATCTTTCATTAGAGCGACTTTTGAACATATCTATGCGGCGACTTGCACATCCCTTTGATAGTGGCTCAGTTCCTGTGCGTATTTAACACCTCACAGCACATGATTAGTTATCCGAGGGGAACTGGCGAGGCTTAGCCGCATCTTTTGTGCAGTCTATTAAAGGAGCTAAACACCGATTTGTTTAATGGACTGGATAATCACCAAATAAGTTCAGTGAACCCCATTAACTCAAGTCTGTCACTGGTTCTTTTATTTAATACCAAATGTTGGTGATATACTGACAGATTCTTTCAATTAAATAAACAGAATTGAACTCCTACCTTTAAAACGTGCTCTTTAACAAAGGACTGTTCAGCTACTGTATGTACATTTCAAAACCGGAGTGCTTTCAGGAGGTCCAATGAATTTAGTTTATTCTCTTTCAGTGGATGTCGTATAAAGCTGTGTATGGGGATGCATAAATATGTAATATTGATAGAGCAAGACTATATTACTGTATACTGATATTGCTATTAGACATAAAATTAAATATAAAATATGCATATGTGTACCAGAATGTTAAGTAGGTTCTCTCTTGCGCTCTTCTAATTTATTAAAGAAGAGGATAAAGTGTGTGTTTGTGTGTGTGTGTGTGAGAGAGAGAGAGAGAGAAAGAGAGAGAGAGAGAGAGAGAGAGATTTTGTACTTGCCGAAGTGTTCTGAGCGGGAAATGAGGCAGACAGAACAACATTATAACATTGTTTGAACCCTTGCAGTCTTGAAATGCCAACAGAGCGTGCTCAGTCAGAGCTGTAGCTAATGAGAGAGAAAGACAGGAAACACAATAGCGTTCCTCTGAAAAGTACCTGAGACGTAAATTGTTTGTTCTGTGCTCTGAAGCAGAGCAAGGGAAAGCGAGAGAGAGAAGGGATTTGGGGGATAGTGTCATGAGCTTTTTAGTTCCTCAGAGGTGACATTTACTGTATATCTGTGGCATAAAGCACAACATTCATCATTCATTTTCAGGAACTCTTGGGGTTGTGGAATACCACGCAAGAGGAGGTAGAATTATAGGGGGGGTGGGGAGGAGTCTGGAGATATTTTCCTTTAACTGCATGGCCTAGAGTGCTTTATTCCACTTATACTACAGCTAACAATTATACATCATCTTGTTGTTGGAGTTATAGCTGCTTGATTGGTGAATAGCCAACAAAATGAAACATTGATGTTACATCATAAAACGGAGTTAGGCTGCGTGATTAGTATTTATTTTATTTATTTACATAAAAGAAACCCAAGAGAGAGAAATTCCTACAATATATCGGCTGTTCGTTGAACAAATAAGACAAATTTAATGATAAATTTCAATAAATTCGATACATACATGTATTGTATGGTCATTAAGTCACAAGGGCATTAAGTCAGCACTACTTGTCTATCACGCTGTTATAAGGAACTAATCTACCTAACCTTACAACCACATAATCCAAAGTATCTTATTCCGTACTTATAAAACAACAATTTGCCAGTGCTTGCAATATATATTTTTATAATTGATAAGCCAAACAAAAAAAAAATGCAGCTAGTCATGTTGCCAAGTCCTCCATCTTGAAGTAGCACAGAAGTAGCACTTAAATATATAAATTGTGATTTGCAGTGCAACCAACACTACTTCCAGATCTGCGGTTAAAGAAAATAATCAACACCTTATGACCAGTCAGAATCGAGAATTCAACAGCAACGGACAATACCAAACACTGCTGCAGTTGTTAAGAGCAGTGCTGAATAATCAGCATTCTTTTTCTCTTTGTGTTTCCCTTTTTTAATAATAGAATTTTTTTTATCCCCCTCGCTTTGTTCATCTGTCCTTCTGTTTCAATTCCTCATCACTTATTAACACAAACATTTTTACATTTGGTCTTTCTTTCTTTGTTCCTTCATTTCTTTTTTTTTTCTTCTTCCATTGCTCCTTCCTTTCTAGAATTTTCCTTCCTTCCTACAGTCCTTCTTACCCTTTCTTTCTCTCTCTTGCTTTCATTTTCCTCCTTTCATTTCTTTATCGCTTCCTTATCTCCATCACCTTAGCATGAGCATTTCCACTTTTTAATGTGTCAAGCCTTTGAGCACTTTTAATTTTTAATTGATTTTATTATTATTATTATTATTATCATATCTTATTTAAACATTAATCTTTCTTTTTTCCTTCATCCCTCCATCACTTTTCACTAATTTCAAGCACATTATTACCTTCAGGAAATGCACTTTTATTTATTTATTTATTTATTTATTTATTTATTTATTTATTTATTTATTTATTTTTTAAACTATTGAGTTACTAATGAGTCAAAAATCTATTTATAAACTTTACCTAAAATTTCCTTGTGGAATTTTCTGAGCACTTCAGGCCATGTTCAAACACACCATTAAGACATTGTTTTTTTCACCCTAAATAAATGTAGATGCAGTACATAATTAAATAAATAAATAAATGAATGAATAAATAAATAAATAAATAAATGTATTCATTTCTTGCCTGAGTGTTCCAAAAGCATAGTAAAAGCTAATGCCTGCTCTATTACTGCTTACAATTTAATGATCTTTGTGCTGCAGTGGTTTTGATCGGTTTATCGTCCACACATTACCTAAAATTCACTTACTGTGATATTGTTGTAGCGCTTCATGTACTTATTTTTAATTGTGTGTCAGCATTTTGGACTTTTTCTCAGCTGAGAAGTGTAAAGTCCTTAATTAAAAACCAAAGTTAACACAAAGTAAATCTTTAATTTATTACTTTGGACTCATTAATACAATTTATTTATCTACATTAAATCAAATAATGAACAATCCAACAAAAGTACGCTTCTTTCTGTTTTGTTTGTTTGTTTGTTTGTTTGTTTGTTTGTTTGTTTGTTTGTTTTTGTTGTTTCTTTGAGGAAACACGGACCAATTTCTTGCTATAAGCTAGTTAGGCTACTAACTATATAGGTGACTTGCATAGATTAAATCAAATCTGGAATGTTCAGAAATAAAAAAAGTGAAAAAGCCTAATAGGAAGGATTGATTCAGTGTAACAGAAAAATGTTTGGAAAAAGATTCCCGACGATGCCACAGACATCTGTGACGAGGATTCCAAGGGTAGGAGGGGTGGCATACTCTCTTTCCCCGATCAATCACAAATGTTTGTGAGGTCATACATGCACAAGTGGACGGATCGCACTTTCCTATGAGTGCGTTATGCTGCCCCCAGTGGTTGCATGAGGAGTAGCTGGAAAAGATGCCTTGGGAGGAAGCTTGTGATAGTCTTCGCCCTGCCTTATTAGTAGCTGTTGTGCGATAACCACAAAAAAACGTTCCAACCATAGTTTTATATATAGATTTAATGCTGTAGAATGTCTGCATTGCTTCTGTTATATACAGTGCTGTGAAAAAGTATTTGGCTCATCCTGATTTCTTCTGTTTTTGTGTAGATCTCATACTAAATTGTTTCAGAAATCAAAACAAACTCTAAGATAAAACAAAGGCAACCTGGGTAAACACAAAATACAGTTTTTAAATGATAATGTTATTTATTGAAGCAAAAAAAGTTATCCAATACCAAATGGGCTTGTGTGAAAATGTATTTGCCCCCACAGTTACTAATTCCTCAAATCTATGAAACTGCATTCATAATGGGGTTCAGCTGGACTAGACGCAACCAGGCCAGATTACTGCAAACCCTGTTCAATCACGTCATCACTTAAATAGAACTTTTTCAACAGCATGAAGTTGGTTAAAAGGTCTTACCCGTTCGAAAGAAATTCCAGAAATGATGAGGAAGAAAGCAACTGAAATACATCTGTATGTGAAAGCTATTTCAAAGGCTCTGGGCCTCCAAAGAACCACAGTGAGAGCCATTATCTCCAAATGGAAAAACTCAGCACAGTAGTGTGGCTGATCTTACACAATTCCTCCAAGAGCACAGCAACTACTCATCCAGCAAGTCACAAAAGAGCCAAGTACAACATCAGATGACCTACAGGACTCTCTTGCAAAAATTAAGGTCACTGTTCAGGACTCCGCTATCAGAAAGACACTGGGAAAAAATGGCATCCATGGTAAAGTGGCGAGGTGAAAACCACCGCTAACCCAGAAGAACATTAAGACTCGTCTGAATTTTGCTAAAACACACCTTGATGATCCTCAAATCTTTTGGGAGAATGTTCTGTGGATTGATGAGTTGAAAGTGGAACTGTTTGGAAGACAGGTGTCCCGTTACATCTGCCATAATCCAAACACAGAATTCCACAAAAAGAACATCATACCTACGATCAAGCATGGTGGTGGAAGTGTGATGGTGTGGGGATGCTTTACTGCTTCAGGCCCTGGACAACTTGCAGTAATTAACGGAAATTCTGCTCTGTACCAGAAAATCCTAAAGGAGAATGTCTGCTCTTCAGTCCGTAAGTTGAAACTCAAGTGCAGCTGGATTGTTTAATATGAGATGTGCAAAAACAGAAGAAAAGCAGGATTGGGGCAAATATTGATTCAATATTCAATTATTGAGGGAGAACATATTTGGCAATTTATTCAATAAGAATATGTTTTAATATGCTGCATAGGTAGGTGAATCTAATGCTGCACACAGTGTGTAGTCCATTCTGTGCTGTGCTTTATCAGGCAGAACATTTGAAGTGCACTTCAGGCTGAAGCAGGAATGGAGTTCTCTATGTAAAGTGTCAGTGGGACGTTATGACAGTTTAGTGACGAGTCGTGCAGAGCTGAAACAAATCTCTTCATTAGTAGAGAGAAGTCCAATATGAAACACTTGCTAGAACACAAAGAGAGAGAGAGAGAGAGAGAGAGAGAGAGAGAGAGAGAGAGAGAGAGAGAGAGCATTTTCCACAGTGATTCACCGGACAGCTGGTTTCTACACCACACTTTAATGTCTCTCTCTCTCTCTCTCTCTCTCTCTCTCTCTCTCTCTCTCTCTCTCTCTCTCTCACAAACACACACACACACACACACACACACACACACACACACTCACACACAAATTCCAAAGTAATCACCTCACTACAGCGCTAGTGAATGAGCTAGTAAATGAGTCTATAAGATCCTCTTGATGTCCTGTTTTAACACACATCCAATCTCCCAGCCTTATTTTAGAGGGCTTAGTACTTATTTGCTTTTTGGCGAGTGCCACTCAGCTCTGAAAACATCTGTATTCAGTTTTCTCTCCACACCATGGAGACCAGACGCACACACTGCTCCAGACTAATCGCACGGAAATTGTGTAGGACAAATAACGAGCGAGGAATGTTTACTTGATTTTATGTTTAATGCGTGAACAGCTCTTTACGTACGCCGAGGCGTGATCATTTAGCGTTCAGTCATTTGATTGCTGTTAATATGAGGTTGAAATGAATATGGGATTCAGAGGATAATGGATTGTTTTGCACCTTGATTGAGTATATTATATTGGTGTGGAAATAATTACAATCTTGCTTTATCACTTCACTATCATAAACAAGAAGTAGACACGAAGCAGGAACCAGCAGAACTTGGGGTTCTTGATACTAAAAGCTTCATTGCTCCTTCCTTCCATTCTTTCATTTTTTTTCATGCATTGTTCCTTCCTTTCTTTATTTGCTACATTTCTTTTTTCTTCCATTGCTCCTTCCTTCATTTCTTTTTTCTTCCATTGCTCCTTCCTTCATTTTTTTCTTCCATCGCTCCTTTTTCATTCCTTTATTTATTTTTTACTTTCATTGCTCCTTCCTTCCATTATTTCATTTTTTTTATCCATTGTTCCTTCCTTTCTTTATTTGCTTAATTTCTTTTTTCTTCTATTGTCCCTTTTTCCTTTCTTCCTTCATTTTTTTCTTCTATCGCCCCTTTGCTCATTCCTCCCATTCCTTCTTTCATTTATTTTTTTCTTCCATGGCTCCTTCTTTCCTTCATTTCTTTTTTCTTCCATTGTTTGTTCCTTCCTTTCTTTCTTCCTTTGTTTTTTCTTCTATTGCCCCTTCCTTCCCTTCCTTCCCTCCCTTCTTCCATTTCTTTTTTTGTCCTTCTATTTCTCCTTCCTTCATTTCTTTCTTTCCATAATTTCTTTTCTTCCCTTGTTCCTTCCTTCCTTTAAGGACGAATTAACATTGTCATTTGATTGGCCTTTTGGATTGATGAAAAGTCTCGATGAATTTGAATCAGTGACTAAATTTGTCAACTCGTGTTGATGAAACTATTTATCATCGTCTTCAGTAAACGCTTCAAGTCAGCACTGTGGTGGATCCAGAGTGCAATACTGGATGCAATAAGGGAATACACCCTGGATAGGATGCCAGTCTATCATGTGACCCCATTGGCACACTCGTTCACACCTAGGGGCAATTTGTCATCATTAACTCACCTGCCAGTAGGTTTTTGGGAGGCTGGAGGAAACCAAAGAACCTGACGAAAACCCACACAGATAACATCCGAAACCAGACGCAGGCATTATCCCAAGCTCAGGATTGACCCAGCTGTAAATTCACAACATTTGGTCATGAAAGCATTTGTTTATTTGGGCTGAGTACATGCCATAAAAAATCCTCATTTGTGCTGGAATTCTCCATTTGTGCGAAAGAAATAGCTCCAGGTTCGCAGTACCAAAAATCCCAGTGTTAAAAGGTTTTAAAATAATGCACTCCCACTTAGACACACTTCATGCTTCAGCCGTTTACAGAATTCACAATTACATCTTGTACTCTACGCAGTTCAACACCACCTTTTAATGGTGTTTTAACTTTTGAACTCGCTTCTTTAATATGAGAACGTACACCGAGGTGCGATATTCTTACTCGGTGGCTATGGAGTGTAGCCAGCACCAACAATTTGTCATCCCTCTGAATATCTACCATGTGAATTACTAGTAGGTACGTTTCAATATTTAACTGCCATATCAGTCAGATACATTTTTCATTGCACTGCAACACAACATACATAACACCAGCTCAGCTCTTAAGTTAAGAGAGTACAAAAATTCAAGTGAACAGATCAAGATGGTCTTGCCCATTCTTGCAAATTTGTTACTGCTTACATGATTTTTTAAGACTTAAAGATTGTTAAGGTTAGGTGTATGTATGAGGAAATCCATGTAAATACATGGGTAAGGTATTTGAATAAATTAATGAATGAGTCAAACTCCCTTGTGCCTAATACATGAGGGTAAATCAAATGAAAATAGGTCTCACAAAAGTGTACCAGGTTTAAGGTAGCAGTAGACGCGTCTATTGAGAACAATGGACCAGTAGTAGATTTACATTTACTACAAATTTTAGGTACTGTTTCTCTAATCTTTTAAGGTTTTCATTAGACAGGAGTCACTGTATAAAGCAGATGTTCTGTACGGTGTTTTACGGCAAATATAATGATATATTTCAAATATCATAAAATATCATTTTTGGGCCTATGTAAATATAATTTTATAGGCAGATTATAGGTAAAATTTCATGTGCTGTTGAGGTACTGTACCTGGTAGTAACAAAAATTTCTGAAGCATACTTCTTTCTGACATTCTTTCATAAATGTCTCCTTATAGATAACTTCTCCATCCTGGTGATTATATGTACATTTAGATTTCAAAATGAACACATTTTCTAATCTGTTCATTATTAGTCTTAGATTATCTGTAGTGTCCGGCCATACAAGTCCTGCGATTGAGTTGTTACATAGAAATGATAACGTATTAGAACAAGTGTAGCTGGAACTACTGTCAGAGCTGCTGTTATATAATAATAATAATAATAATAATAATAATAATAATAATAATAATAATAATAAGGCAACACCTTATTGCTAATTAGAATGGAGAATTCAGTTGCGTGCGCAACGCAATTAAATGTCACAAAGCAGAGTTTCCCATAAAGATGTTACTGAATCATGTTAAATCATCACAGTTGAGTATGGAAAAAAGACAGAATAACTACAGCTGAGTATAGGAAAAAAAATAGACGGTTGAATTAAGGGAGAAAATAAATAAATAAATCATTGCAACCACTGAACCATTCATTGTATATTAATTTCTGCGAGAAAAAAAAAAAAAAAAAAAAAAAAACAGCTCAGAGTTTTATTTCCACTCTATTCTCCCCCCTGTTTCTCTCTCTAATTCTCTCTCTGCCTGTTTTAATTGGCTGGATGTGTAGAACAAGTCTCTGCAGGCATCTTTCAGCCTCACTGAGGGCCTCGATTGCAACAATCAAGCGGCAATCCTTGCTAAAATTGCACTCAGCATCTAAGAACACGAATTACAGTCAACAGAGCAAATGATTCAATCTGTATTACACTATGTTAATAACCATCCTCAAATTAAAGGCTGAGGCGATGTCTCTGTGTCATAAATTATGTGGCATCTCCCTCATTAAGGATGAGCCATAATACTTGCACAGTGTGCTGTGAAAAGAAAGAAGGAAATCAAATAATGAATTGGGGAAAAACTGAACATTAAGGAACGGGTTGAGAGATGCTTTTAAGCAGCTTCTTAGATCTTACGTTTACACACGCAGGACATTTCAGCTGACATTTTGTGCCAAACCTGATTTGCTGTTAAATGCTAATATACATGTTAGAGATGATATTCTAAAAAACAAACATATTCTAAACAAAGATTTTATTAACTCAAAACTGCCCAGTAGCAGATAGTACCAGGATCTGTTGATGTATTTGCACTTAATTTCCAACCGACATCGATTAAAATGTCTCCTTTCACGAAAGAAAACTGGATCACCTCTTTTTATTTATCTCTTTATTTAATGTGCCAGGCTTTTTCTAGGCCATTTTATAAAGAGAAGCTGCTGGACGAATCAGTCGAGATGTGAGGCGCTAAAACTTCAATTAATTAATTAATCAATCAACCAACCAATCAATCAATCAATCAGTTAATTAATTATACTCCCCCCCCCCCCCCCCCCCCGAAAAGGGACAGTGTACATTAATCAGCATTCATAAATGGAAATGTACCTAAGTTAGCCCAAAGGCTAATTTTCATTGGTAGTCCATTTGCCAGAAGTTATTAGGCATAAAACAACAACAACAACAATAATAATAATAATAATAATAATAATAATAATAATAATAATATAATTAAACACTGTAAAATGCAGTTAAACAACAAATATACAGTATCTCACAAAAGTGAGTACACCCCTCACATTTTTGTAAATATTTGATGATATCTTTTCCTGTGACAACATTGAAGAAATGACACTTTGCTACAATGTAAAGTAGTGAGTGTACAGCTTGTATAACAGTGTAAATTTGCTGTCCCCTCAAAATAACTCAACACACAGCCATTAATGTCTAAACCGCTGGCAACAAAAGTGAGTACACCCCTATTTTGAAAGGAGACAGTCGTCACAAAGGAAAGGGAAGAAACCTAATGTTCCTTTGCTTGACGTCTATCTCTAAAAAAAAATAATAATAAAACCAAAATCTACTGGTAAGCTACAATTTGATGTAAAATAGAAGTAGCATTAAATATCCAGGTTCACAAATTACACCTTTCATATTGTCTTTCTGGTGACATTTTGCACATTAATATGAAGCAAAGCAGCTCGTTCAGCAGAGACATGGTACTCTGATGCAAATGATACATACCTCAGGTACTTAAAGTAGAATTACTGTTTGTAATTTATGTTTTTGGTGTTTTCCATATGTCTTAAGAATTTCTTACTGTGTAATAGACAGTTTCCTGTATATATGATGATACACTCTTGAGCCTTGGGCTGCGTTGATGCCATTTCGGAATGACCGTAATTACTATATGACAACCCAGACGTTCTATTTGGAGCTGTTCATGTCCTTGGACTCTGAATTAAATAAATCCACGTGAGATGACGCTGACAACTGCAAAATTATATTAAACTTTATTGTATGTCTTTTGTTTATTTTCAGATTACTTCTGAGTTATTAAGACATTAATAATAGTCAAATATACAAATTATTACACAGAAATATTAACTACATTTTACTGCTGAAGCCATCGCTGTTTTTAGTGTTTCCGCAGCAGTCATGTGGTACAAGTCAGAGCTCTCCGAAAGTAACTAGTTTACAAGTTATAATTATGAGTTCTGCAAGGACGCGAACGCTTTTAACGAGTCAGAATCTCATAAGCACGGTAATTACGACACGGCGTGAATCTATAAAGCCACTATTATAGACTTGTATATTATTAGTCTAGTTGAGTGGTGATTTAAAAGGTTTGTAGAAGGTTTACAGTAGAAAGCAGCTTTACAGAAAAATTTTAAACACAGGGTACAGATTTTAAGTGTGCGAATTTATCCCTATTGAGCGAGCCGGTGATGACGGTGGCGAGGAAAAACTCCCTAATATGATATGAGGAAGAAACCTTGAGAGGAACCAGACTCAGAAGAGAACCAGTCTTCATCTGGGTAACAACGGATAGTGTGAAAGTAATAGAAAGTTAATTATGGTTCAATATGAAGTCTGTTTGTTGAACTAGTCCACTGTTCACGAAAGGAGACCCGAGTGCAAAACTGCATGTGGTAAATGCAATCCCAGGGCTATAGCAGCAACCGCAGTCCCTGCAACCACAGTGAGAATATCCATGTGGAATTGAGGTCCAAAACCATTTCCATGGTACTTCAAGCGGCACCATCCTAATCAATCTCCAGGCTGTAGCCTCCAGTTGATGAGAGCTCTGAGGTAGGGCATCAGGATGGATCAGGCAGGTCCGAAGAGCAGGGCAAGTCACTGAAGAACTTGGATAAGTTACAGTCAGAACTGTGTGCAATCTTAAGTGATGATATGCTGACATTTCAGGCATACAGGATCAACATTTACTATATATAGCATGTGTATATGCATATCAGAGTCAGAGTCAAGACTAAGAACCAATCACTGGCCAGTCAAAATCAGAGAACCAATCAGTAAACAGCTCAGAATTTTACAATTAGTTAAACCAATTGGTTAAATTAATGATTAATTCTTACAAACAGCACTAGATACCTGGTCATTTAGATCTATGTGGGTATTGGCTGGGTATAAATACAATAAGAACAATAAAATAAAGATAATGTTTATAGCCTGTGTGAGTGCTAATTTATATAAACACCAGTTTAGTATTTCTCAAATTGTTCTTAATGAAGGCATGACAACCAGATTAGCCATCTGGAATCTTTTTATTAATGGTATTGTTAATAGGGCTAATAACGTCTGTGTAAGCCCTATATGACAGCTGATATAAAGCTTATGAAAAGTTTATTCCAAAAAGTGTTAAACAACATAACGACTGCTTACCTCAGTTTTAATTTGACCCATCACCCAAGACAAGTAACATAGGCTTTTGCTTCTGGTCTGACATAGCTTGCATTATAAACTTACATTGGAAGGTCATGACAACTGTTTGTATTCGTCAAGGTATTTCTGGTAAGTCAGAGTCGCATTTGATCAAATATGTCAACATTAACAAAGGCAGTCTTTATAAGCGCTGATACTGTTTTGAAGACTTATTATATATATATATATATATATATATATATATATATATATATATATATATATATATATATATATATATATATATATATATATATATATATAACACTTGTGTAGGATTATGTCAGTTGTCATAAAGGGTTTATGTAGGTGTCATGTAGACCTGGGGACACTGCCTTTTAAGTTAAATGTTACATTTCAGTTCCTACTGAAATCTCATTTTCAGTGGTCTTGGTTCGGTCTTAAATTTTTACTTGGTATTCATGGGGCTATATGTGACCTCTGCATAAACCCTTAATGACAACTGATATAAAGCTACATAAGAGTTTATTTAAAGTGTTAGCTGACATAACTGGTTCCTTTAGTTTTAAGTTTATATATCTACTGTATGTCAACTGTGAAGTGATATAGATTTTTGTTGAAGTCCATGTTATGATGCATTATAAACGTATATAAGAACGTCATAACATCCGTCTTTGTATTGCAGTGTACTTCATGGATTTATTTAGATACATCAAATTTAATGAAGGCAGCGTTACTAGTTTATGTAGAATTACAGCACGTCAGTTGTCATAAAGGGTTTATAAAGGTGTCATGTGGAAATAAGATTTAAGTCTTCGCCTAATGTTCCAGTCAAACTTGTATCTCGGCTCTGTGATACATTTTCAGTGCATTTTACACATCAGACCATTACCCACAATCCCAGCAAAGACCTCAGGTGATGATAATATGCAAATATATTTGTGATTTTAATTAAATTCTGCTTTAAGTAATCCAGCAACATTACCATGTAGGTTTGTGTAATGTGTTATAATTTATTGCCCTTTTCAGTGTTTTTAATGAATTCTACATGGGTGAATTTTTGCACATACATTACAAAATGCATTACTTGGAGCTCTACTAGGCTCGACTGATTAAGATATTACTTTGAAGAAGCACGAATTTATTCACGTAGTTAATATAAATGAAATATTTGAGTTAAAAAAAAAAAAAAAACTTGTTTTACATGTGCTTTAACATGACCCCGAGGCAGCTCCTTGCACTTTATTAACTTGCTGAGAACTCAAACCTGGTAAATTATTCATCCGATTTTGGAATTCCATTAAATAATCATCGATATCCATATATGAATGGAATATGAATTTATGAATCAGTGGATCATCTGTAACGTAAGCAGAGCTGTGAATTATGTCTGAAATCGAGTCATTAAGGGAGTAAATTTGACCTTGTAGACGATGGCACGGCAATGAATGGATCATTATATGAGTGAGAGAAAATGAACGGCAAGGTTTCATTTGTCATTAATTATTTGATTCTAATTTATTTCAGCTGGTTTGTAAATAATTGAAGCACTGTGCCTACTTGGAAGCTGTTAGTCTTATATGTGGAGCTGGGTTACTTGGGTCTTTTACACGTGCCGTTCTGTGACTTTATTTCCATCCAGATGTGTAGCAGTGAGTTTTCTCCTTCATCGCAGAAGGAAATTGTTGTCCCAAATTCCTATTGTATTAAATGTGTCTCTTTAATAAGTCAGTCCCTTCCAAAAGTACTGGAACAACAAGGCCAATCCTGCTTTATTGTTTTCACTATATATATCGAAGACATTAGATCAACTGATGAATTTCAGCGTTCGTTTCCTCATAGTTGCATCTAGAAGTGTTAAAGAACTTAATACATTGTTTGAACCCACCCATTTTTTCAAGCAATCAAAAATATTACAGCGTGACTGATAGGTGCCCAGGTGTGCCCTGTTAAATTGATTGTTTAAAGAATTAACAGCTCTGAATGTCTACTCTTCACTGTAAAACCGGATAGTTCATTTTAACTCATTAACTAATTACCTCAAAATTTTTAAGTTGATAAATAAAATTCTTTAAGCCAAATACACTTAAATATAACATATTTAATTCAAACTTGTTACGTTTAAGTGTATTTGGCTTATAGAAATTGATTTATCATTTAAAAAATTTTGAGGTAATTAGTTTCCTCAAATTTTTTGAGTTAAATGAACTCATTCGGTTTTACAGTGTAGGTTTGGTCACTAGGTTTCACCTGTGAAGACTTTTTAACAACAAATGTAATACCCAGAACAAGCCTGGAAAAGCAACACAAATGAAAAATGCAACAGTTAGGTGATGTCATTGGGTCACCAGTCACTTGATGCAGTTATTGCAAGCAAGGGATATGCAACCAAATATTATGTGTTATTTACTTTCATTTATTTTAAGACTATCTGTTAGTCTACTTTTGCTCACCTAAAAAAAATTGGCTGGTCTGGATAGTGAAAACAATAGAATTGTCTTCAGTGTTCCAATGCCTTCAGAGTGGACTGTACTGTAAGTGTTTATGGATATGCATGTTTCCCTTACTGCAAAGTGTAAATAATAATCCATCTCACTATCCAGTTTACTTAATAATCATCTACTTCTTTGTCTCTCTCTCTCTCTGTCTTTTACTATTTTTTTTCACTATTACTATTTTTTTTTTTTTTGCTATGTAACTGTCTAGTATTTTTAACCCGCACTGTAAAATAAAACAATGTTAAGATTGTAGATTTAATAATTTTACAGCATTTTATTAACTATTCCTTAGTCTGCACATTTACAGAATTTTCCATTTTTTATTTAGGATAAGCAAAAACACCTACAGTAGTTATTAGTTAGTGAATGCTAATAGATTAGGGACAAGGATTCAATTTACCAACCATGAACACTTAACTAAGAGCAGTTTCTTTACTATACACTTCTTATCATCATAGCTCACTTCGTTCACCAGCAGAAAGCATGTAATATAATGGAGTCTCGAATTGCTGGTGAATTTAAATAATTGAGGAAAATGATTTTGTGTTTGAGAAAGTCACCTATACCTCATGTTCTAATCACAAGTCTAGATTGAAGGTGTGAAAATAAATTGAAACAGCTTTTTTGTTTGTTTGTTTAAGTTTATTAACATTAAAAAAAATTTCTGGAAGGTTTCCAAAGTTTATGAGTAAATTAATAAGTGAGCCCCATGGGGGCATGGAAATCTTTTTTTCTCATCACTTTCACAGAATATCTCTGCTACATCTGCTGCTATGGATGTACTCAAATCCAGCTCTGAATCTCACGGTTATTGAGAATAATCTACATTATGCCATAGCAACAGATGGAGCAACAGCCTGTATTTAGGACTCATTCACTATCTTGTTTTCAATCCCACATAAATAAGGACGCAGATAGATTGTAGGTCTGAATTTCTGTCTAGCATAAAATAAACACCTCTTCTGTTGGCTGGTTTGTTCTTTTTGCTAGATACTGGGGGAAAACCCAGATAAGATATCTAACATGCAGACAAGACATTTCACCTACAGCATGATCAAAGAAACAGCAGCAGCCTACAGCCAGACCACACTCTAAGAGAAAAGTGTATACAGGAGCTGGACTGTAGTAGGGGTGCAGGAATAGAAACAACATCATCTTTATGCCAAAGCACCACCAAAAATTCTTATAGGTTCCACAGATGTATGATTACATGTGTGATTACATGTAACATAAACGGTATGTTAATATTATTAATTATATGTTAATATTATAAAGATTCCTATATTAATAATTTAAAAAGAGAAAAAAAAGTTCTTGAGATGGAAATTTAAAAACAAAACAAAAAAATGAAATTGAATTATGTATATAAACCAAAATTATTTACTGAATTTATTGTTGATTAAACTGATCTTTATATTCTGATAATAATAATAATAATAATAATAATAATAATAATAATAATAATAATAATAATAATAATAATAATGGTCTTATTTGTTTTTGTTGATTTATTTATTTTTTATTTCAAACTATTTTTTAACTATTTGGAACCTAAAACATGAAGTCTAATGCTAAGAAATTTGACCTTATTAAGTTAAAAACATAGAATATAGAACCTTTATAATACTTACTTTATGACCAGCCAATTCCAGATGCTAATGTTGTCCTGATTAATATGTACAGTATATATTAAAAAATGTTACCTTTTGATCTCTCCTTTTTTTTTCTTTTTTTTTTAAAAATCTGGTCTAATTTGCATTTCCCGTTCCACACTGAAACCTCACACCCTTTGTACTTCTCCTTCAAAACCACAAGAGTATGTTTGCTTCAGAAGAGAAACAGTTTAATTACGGTTTAGCTATTCAGAGAGTAGCCTTTGTTTTTTTTTTGTTTTTTTTTTTTTTTTATTAGAACAAAATATAAAGTTTAGAGCACACACAGACTTTCTTGAGCACTTTCTCCAGCATCTTCAAAACCAAAAATACTCACTGAGTACTCTTCAGTTATGATTCCCAAAGCCATCAAATCCTACCATGGCATCTCAAAAAAGCTTTGCTTTGCTCTATATTACGAGAGTGATGCTTACTCGGGTAAACAGTCCTCCATGGTCCTTATCTCAGTACTCGGGCTTCTGGGCCGCTGTAATGTACTGATGTACATATATGAGAGAGTAGAGGACATAGGACAGATTTTCTATAGACATTCTGTTTTGGTACTGAACATATTAGACTTCTGTTAGCTTTTTTGATAGTTCACAAACATTTCACATGAATGCGATAGCCATAATGCATTATAATATCACGGCTCTAGGCCTCTAGGCTCCTTTTCTATCATGTGTTATAAACCCTTAATTTGATCCATTTGAGAAACTAGTGATGTAGGCTATAATGCATTATAACTGGCAGTACAGATACTATACTATAGACACTATACTAAGTCAGGGTTTTATAAGCAGATATTATAATGTATTATATAGACTGAGACTATGAAGTCATAATTTGCTTTGTAACTACAGTACTATATATATATATATATATATATATATATATATATATATATATATATATATATATATATATATATATATATATATATATGTGACTGCATATAATTGTGAGCATTTATACAGACCTATGCCAGGCATTGTGATGTATTATCTGTGCTACATAGCATGATAAAGGATGGAAATATATGTTCATCAGACAATATAGACTCTGTTGTAGGGCACTATAATATGCCGTTATATAGTATAGTAATGTGTTATTTAAAATATTATGCTCATACCATGCTTTATAACATGCTAGGCATGTAACTATGAAAATAACTTTAAAAGATCATGACCGTTTGTATAGACGTTTATGACATTATAATGAATTATGCATGCTATATAGCATGTTGTAAAGCACAATATATCTTTATGATATCAGTTTATATAATGCATTAAAATATCTGTTCACAATATTGGTGTCTATTCATTCACTCTGGTGTTATAAGATGCTATAAGAGATATTATATAATAAGTAAGTAAACTGATATGAAGTCAAATCATGCTTTACAAAGTGTTATATGGCATGCATTATAATGTGTCATGTATGCTTCATAACATGATAAAGCATGAAGATGTCTTCATAATAACAGTTTATGTAAAACATTTATAAACTCTAATGTTTTAAGATATCAGGTATGTTATAATGTGTTGTATAAACTGATATTATGAAGTCATGTCATATGCTTTATGAAGTGTTACTTAACTAAGTACTTATGGGCATTCATATAGCCTTGTGTAGCATTGTAACATTGCTGACATACACTGTAGATATAGATGCAGATATTATAATGCATTATATAAACCAATATTATGGAATCATATGCTTTATAGACTGTCATGTATGCTTTATTGCGTAATTTTATGTATTATAAAAGTACATATACCATTTGCAGTGCCCTCCACCATTGTTATGACTGACTAAGGGAATTTGGCCTATGTGTTACCTCATATTTATACCCCTGGTTTGTTTTGTGATGGTGTTGGAGGGTAAGGAATTGAGGGAGGAGATGTTTGGTCCATTTTGGCCTTGGAAGTGACCCCATGCTAACTTGTATATGAAATGATGTGTGTGTTGGGTGCATTCAAAGAAATAGAACTGAAACGTTAAGACTTTCTTGAAATATATGTTATTGTATAATATGGTTCAAACACACAGCTTCACATGAGCATGTCCAAAATTCCACTTCTAAACTGCTACTGATGGATTGTCTTGTTTCCCAAGGACACACCATGGGCAGGGGTTAAACTATGTAGCAGTGCAGGATAATGAGGCAGTTTGCGCGAATGTTAAGTGAAGATGAGCTCTGCCCGTATATTTTTTTATGAAGGTGTAAATCATAGCCATAATGGTGGTGATGATAATGATGATAATCTACTACAGTTCCTCACAAGTGTGTAGAGAAATCTCAAAGTGTAAAATGTTTTCATTCAGGAGAGATAATGACTACCTAACAGGAGACAGGTCAGTTTTACCCTACTGATGATGCATTGTTGCAATAGTAATCCTGCTCAGTACGAGAGGAACCGCAGGTTCAGACACTTGGTGCGTGTGCTTGGCTGTGGAGCCACTGGTGAGAAGTTACCATCTGTGGGATTATGACTGAACGCCTCTAAGTCAGAATCCCGCCTAAACGTAACGATGCCGCGGATCTCTGCAAGTTTGTGTCGAACCTGGTGCTAAATTACTCATAAAAGACCACTTTCTAGCTTGTGTTTTATTTTCTCTGAAAATGAATATTTTCATATATATTTGTTTATGCCAAAACTGGAAGACCAAATTGCAGACCCTTAAAATAATGCCTATAAGGACAGAAACTGACAAATTGAAACTTTATTTAAAAGAGAGAAGAAAAAAAAAACACATTTTGAGAGCTCTGTTTTATGAAAAATGCATTATATCATCTCATATATAGGACACCAGAGCGCTTAGTGGTTAGCACGTTCGCCTCACACCTCCAGGGTCGGGGGTTCGATTCCCGCCGGGCCGTGTGCGGAGTTTGCATGTTCTCCCCGTGCTGCGGGGGTTTCCTCCCCCAGTCCAAAGACATGCATGGTAGGCTGATTGGCGTGTCTAAAGTGTCCGTAGCGTATTAATGGGTGTGTGAGTGTGTATGTGATTGAGCGATGGACTGGCACCCTGTCCAGGGTGTACCCTGCCCTGTCCCCGATGTTCCCTGGGATAGGCTCCAGGTTCCCCAGCGAAGAAGGAGTAAGCAGTAGAAGATGGATGGATGTATAAATATACATAACACTTCATAAAGCATCATGTCATATTATATAGTGCTTTATGAACAGATATGACGTGTTATATGAACTGATGTTATCAAGACGTGCTTTATCACATGCTATATAACAGACCTAATGCATTATGCTGCCTGGAATATGTCTAAATAAAATGGTCAAGTACTTAACGTCAAATACATAAAGCCTGATAATATGAAATCATAAAATCAGTTAAACAGTTTACATAATGCATAATAAAATGCTATAGTGTCTTACAAAATTTGAGTCTATATTGTTTTAAGAACGGACATCATGCTTTATCACATGATGTAGCATGTATTCGAACACCTGGCATAAGGCTGTCTACTGTAAGTATTTAGTGTTACATGCATAACACTTTGTAAATCATGATATAACTTCATAATATCAGTTGAAGTAATGCATTATAAAATATCTGTTATAATGTCTTATAATGTAACAAAGTCATATTATCATGCTTTATAACATACGTATGTATGTAATGCATTATAATGCCTGATAAAAGACTAAATAAATGCTCATAAGCACGTATAGTTATGTACGTAATGTTTTATGATGATATGACTTCATAATATCAGTGGACATAATGCATTATAAAATATGTTATAATGTCTTAATGCAGAGTCAATAATGTTTCATAAACGCATGACCAGATATTATAATGCGTTACATAGACTGATATTATAAAGTCACACCATGCTTTATAACATGTTATACAGCGTACTGCATAAAATGCATTATAAAGCCTGATATAGGGCTACATAAGTGATCATAAGTATTTATATCCATAGTGTTTTGCGTTGATATGACGTCATATCAGTTGACGTAATGCGTTATAAAATGTTATAATGTCTTAGAGCAGCGTCAATAATGTTGCATAAACACATGACCAGATATTATAATGCATTATATAGACTGCTATTATAAAGCTATATCATGCTTTATAACATGTTGTGCAGCATACTGCATAAAATGCATTACAATGCGTGATATAGGGCTACATAAGTGATCATAAGTATTTGTAGTTATATCCGTAATGTTTTATGATATGACTTCATATCATCATATCAGTTGACATAACACATTAGAACATGATATAAAATATTTCATACAGCAGAGTCAATAATGTTTCCTGAACAGAGAAGGTTGTGTTTTCAGTGAGGGGTGTGTACAGTAGGGCAGCTGTGGCTCAGGTGGCTAACCATAACTGACCCTCGGTGGTAGAGAGGTTTGTCCAGTAATCGTAGGGTTGGCGGTTCGATTCCCGGCCCATGTGACTCCACATGCCGAAGTGTACTTGGGCAAGACACTGAACCCCAAGTTGCTCCCAATTGCAAGTTAGCTGCCTTGCATGACAGCTCTGCTACCATTAGTGTGTGAGTGTGTGTGTGTGAATGGGTGAATGAGACACAGTGTAAAGAGCTTTGGAACCGCTAAGGTTAAAATAAGTGCAGACCATTTATCATTACTTTATGTGATGATATCAGTAAACCTGTGTGATATTTGTGATATGTGATAAATCTATATTTCAATGTGTTCCTACCAAGAAGGATAATGTGAATGTGGTTAATGCTAGTATAAATGTATGTGAACATTAAAAAACTCAATTATTAAGCAGGTTGTGTGTAGTAATGTTAAAAGCTTAAAGCCTAAAGTTGGCATGTATTTGATTATCAAGTATGTTGTTTATTTTTATTCTGGGTGGCATCTTGGAAGTGTTAAAGTGCTAAAACGAACTCTGTAGTTTGCTTTTCTGTGTTTTAAAAGGTGGGTCAACATACGACAAATATGTGCGAGCTACACAACTGAAGATGTTTGTACTAACTCTCTCTCTCTCTCTCTCTCTCTTTCTCTCTCTCTGTTATAGGTGATTCATCCCAAGTGGGTAAGTCAGCTCATCTTTTTAAATCCCTTTCTTTTTTAATCGCCTTGTGCGAGATCACACTGAGATTCTGAAGGTCGTGTTCTTGGCATTGACGCCGATTCAAGTCGGCACAAGCTGCAATGATTGCGGTGTTTACACATCACACACTCACACACACTTGCACACACCCACTTAACTTAATCAGTTGCCCCCATTCTGCTGTAATAAGCACGTTGGCATTGTACCAGACACAACCTGGCAGATTAAAATTGTACCCTAACAAGGCAAATGTATGGGTATAATTATTATAAACCACCCCCCCCCAGACACACACACACACACACACACACACACACACACACACACACACACACACTTACTTTATTTCTTTCTTCTTCCTTTTCCATAAATAGGACAGTGTTTGGCTCTGTGGCTTTTGCCACCAAACTTCAAAAACTCCAGACACCAGACATGTATATCAGAGAAAAAAAATCAAACGGTAATAATAGCAACAATAATAAATACTACTAGTCCTACTACCACTACTACTACTAATAATAATAATAATAATAATAATAACAATAATGCAGATTTATTTATAACACATGAAATAATCTATGACAAAACAAAACAAAAAAAATAATAAAAAATAATAAGAAAAGGTCAAATAAACATGAAAAACATCAATTAGATGCATCACATCACTGCTGAAAAAAACAAAAACAAAAAAAAACAGAAACCCTCATGTAGTTTGTAATGGTTATAAATGGGAATTGTGTTGGTTTTAATGGAAAATGTAATGGTCCCTGTGGATCTCTCCTGGTAATTTGTTACCTTCTACTGGTGGCATGTTATGTCTAGTGGCTATCATTAAGGACCTACATCCTAATACTTAATGGAAACCATTTGGTAATGGTTTTATCGGTTAACAGCTGATGATTTGTAATGGTATTTGTAGTGGAAACCGTTAAAATTTCTGTGATGGTTTCTCTTGGGGTTTTTTTCAGCAGGGATATGTAAATAAGAAAGAATGGATGTGATGGAACAAGGACAAATAACGGGACAAAGAAATAAATAAAAAGCAAAATAAAGGATGGATAGGATGACAGGAAACAAATAATAACAGACATGTTACAAGCAGCGTAAACATGCATTAGGTGTGACATCAGTATCGTTTGAAAATGATATGTTTTTGTTCAGATGAAATGTGGGACAGAGGAGAGGCTTTTTTTTCATGCAAGGAGATATATAATGATCGCAAACATCCCTGCTGAAATAAACAAATAAACAAAAAAACAATTAAAACCATCACCGAAATTCTAATGTTTTCCACTACAAATGCCATTACAAACCATTCAGTTAAGCATTAAAATCATGACCATTACCATTATTGGTTCTTAATGATATACACTAGACATAACATACCACCAATAGGAGGCAACAACTTACCAGTAGGGACCCACATGGGCCATTACAGTTTATGTTTAAACCAGTACAATTCCCAATATAACCATTTAAACAATTACAAATTTTATGAGAGTTTCTGATGTTGTTTTGTTCAGCAGGGATGGTAAAGTATATTCAAGTTTTAGCTTCTGATCTCTTAATTCTCTCGAGTATCAGCTAGGAAAATAGCTAAAACTCCAGAAAGCTGATGCGTACTCTATCTGATTATTTTTCTCTCCTGATAGTTGGATCTTTTTTATACACACCAAGAGTAATTCGCAAACTCCACTGAATCGTCTCCCAGCAACAGTTTTAAGAGCTAGTGATGGAGACATGGGGTCACAGAGTTCCTCCACTTATCACCAGAATACAGAGAGCACAATTTCAAATGACGGGGATTAAGCAAATGAGAGGGATCCAGCAATTTTCCCTCTCCTTTCCTTTTTACTTTCTGTTCTATTCTTCTGAGCATTTGTAACACCCCCCCCCCCCCCCCCCCCCCCAGTTCTTCCAATCTTGGTCTGAATGGAGATTTTTTTCATCTTTTTCCAGGGCAAATTGTTTTTATGTAGATACAAGTACACAAGGTGTTAGACTCTATAAAGTATACATTATGTATGTGATAGCAAGCTTCCGGTTCAGCAGGTACCAGCCTGAGCTTAAAGACTTAACTACGATTTGTCAGGTACATTGAGGTGATGTGATTTACATCTAAAGCTGCTTACCGGAGAGGCTTCGAAAAGAGAGTGTAGACGGACGAGTATGGCACTATCTCTCAATAGTGATACGTGACGTTGAGTCATAGTGAATGTTAATTACCTGTCTCTATAAGCATGTTATGATCATTACATATCAGGACAGCTTGTATCAATTATGGGGTACAGTGTGAACTGGATCTAGACAATGTATGATGTCTGTCATGAGTCATTTTAACGTACTTATTTATTATTTAACCAATTAAACCAAACATATGAAGAAGTTTCGCTACACAGTGTAATAACACACTATAACACAAGGCATAATAAATATCATAAACGCAGTGTTACGCAGTGTAATAATATAATGTACGTATGCTATCATGTCCTGTCATGGCATGACATACATCATAAACATAATGTTATACAGTGTAATAACATAAAATGCGCTAAAATCTCGTTGCATGAAATGATAGTGATAATAACAAACAGCATGTTTGTTATTATCAAACAACATGCAATGTTATGCAAAGTAATAATGTAATACGGTATATCGTAACATATCCTGACATGATGTGACATGATATAACGTAGAGGTCGACTGATTGATCAGTACCGATCAGAACTATCGGTTATCGGCAACATTCCACACCGATAGTGTTTCCTGGTTGCGTCCGTTGCGGGAGCAGTTTAGAAGGGTCCGCTGTCATTACACATACTAGAGCGGCCTCTAGAGGTGAAATAAATACCATCACTGGCCAATTTTGTTGTGTTATTTGAAGTGTTTTTTTAAACTCATTTTGGATGCCTCTATTTTTATTTGTTATTTGGAGTGCTACTTTTTGGTTCAGTTTGGATGTATATCTTTTAGTCACTTTAATATGTATATAGTTATTTCGGTGGCTTAGTGGTTGGCACGTTCGCCTCACACCGCCAGGGTCGGGGATTCGATTCCCGCGGCTCTGTGTGTGTGGAGTTTGCATGTGGGTTTGCGTGCTGCGTGCTGCGAGGGTTTCCTCCGGGTACTCCGGTTTCCTCCCCCAGTCCAAAGACATGCATGGTAGGCTGATTGGCATGTCTAAAGTGTCCGTAGAGTATGAATGGGTGTGTGAGTGGGTGTGTGATTGTGTGCCCTGTGATGGATTGGCACCCTGTCCGGGGTGTACCCCGCCTTGTGCCAGATGTTCCCTGGGATAGGCTCCAGGTTCCCCGTGACCCTGAAAAGGATAAGCGGTATAGAAGATGGATGGATGGATGGATGGATGGATGGATAGTTATTTCATTAAAAAAAAAAAAAGTACAGTACATTTTCACGGTGCAGTCAGTACTGTTATTTTTCTAATAAAGCTCAGCAGTATTTTACTTTGAGGGTTATGTTTTCAGTATCAGTTTTCAAAAACTTTCGCTTGATTAATCGGTTATCGGCATGTACTGCCGAGTTATCGGTATTGGTAAAATACTCTGGTCCTCTATCCGCCGACCTCTCGTTTAAACATCATAAAAGTAACGATGCACAGCGTAATCATCAAACATGCTGTAACGTGACATAGCAAGACATGAATCAAACATCGTAAACGGAATGTTACCCAATGTAATATCATAACATGTCACTATAATGCTTGATATGGCATAGCAAATATCATAAATGCAAAGCTATCCAATGTAACAACGTAACGTATCATAATATGCCGTGGCATGACGACAAAAACTTCACATAGTGTCATAACATCATAACATGACATAATCATCCTACACGGCATAATAACGTCGTGACAGGGCATAACAAATATCATAAATTTAATATTACTCTGAGTGATATAAGGCGCGACATGACATAAACATCATAAACGTAATGTTACACAGTGTAAATAACATAATATCTTGAGTCATATTGAGACATGTGACTTAATAACATCATAAACATAATGGTACATATAATCATAATCAATCATGACATGATGTAACAGACATCCTAAGAGCAATGTGATACAAAGTGATCATTTAATATATTTATATGCCAAACATCATAACCGTGCGCAATGACATAATATATTGTACCATGACATGTCCATATACTGTATTACGTAATATAACGGACATAATGAAGGTAATATGACATGGCAGAGTTACATAATTGTTATTATATGTATAGCTTGGCGTCATGGCATCATGGACGAAATGTGTAATAATGTCATACATGGCAACATGTTGTGAAATGACAACCATCATATAACACAGCATAATCATAATAATAATAATAATAATAATAATCTCTTGCATATGTGCCATTATATCATATAAACATGATAAATGTAATTTTCCACAGCGTAATCATGTAACATGTTGTGGCATGGCATCACATGACGTCAAACATCATGAGTAGTCCGTGTTATATCTGACTGCTGCGTTTTGGCTGGATGGAACAGAGTGTCAAATTGTGAAGGATGAAGTTTGCGAGGCCAACTGGCACGGTACGAGTTTTTAATAATGAAACTGGTGGCAATTTTTTATTTATTGGAGTCACCTTGCAAATCGGCTCGGGAGAGCGGCGCAGATGAGACGCACAAGACTTGTTAAAGTGTGCGTGTGTGTGTGTGTGTGTGTGAGAGAGAGTGTGTGTTTTTAACGTGAAGCAAGCACCAATTTTATCCTACATGGTTTTATAACGAATTGGTCGCAGCAGGCACGGGAATGAAGAAGTATGTTTTTATGATCGTGTATAAATGATTTTTTTTCCCATTTATGGAATATGAAAGGGAATCGGTGAGGTTATTAGAATAGTTTCCCAGAATCTTGTAGAAGATGAAAAATATCCACCTGATGATTTTTTTTCCCCTCCTGCATGCATAAGAGTGCACAGAGAGAGAGAGATTGTCATTCATCTCTCTTTTTTTTTAAGCTCTTTCTTTGCTTTTTGCCCGGTGTGATCAGCAGGATGAGGGATGGGACTTCATTTTCCGCTTGCTTCAAGTCCACTATTTCTCTTTCATGCTTGAGGAGAAATAATAGCGAGCAGAGACGATGCAATAACGTATGTGATTTTATTAAACTGTTGGCTTCAGGTGGCATGACAATGAGAGAAAAGTGTTTTTAGAAGCGTGATGAATTTTTAAAAAAACCACCCGTGTGTAAGGGTTGCGTTCCTGTCGACTCTGATGCTTAACTTCCGTGATCACTGATCAGACAGAAAGACTGAAAGATGGTGGAAAGGGGCGCCATTTGTTTTGAGAGATTTCATTCTTTTTGTATGACACGCAATACCTAGAAGCTTTTTGTTTTTGCTCTTGCGCTTCACCCTTCTATCGTTTTTCTTCTGCTTTCTTCTCTCATTCCTGCGTATTCTCATCCTTCATCTCTCTCCTCTTGGTGTGGCTGTGGTCATGAATAATAATAATAATAATTATTATTATTATTTTAAATCCACAGTAGTTACACACACACACACACACACACACACACACACACACACACACACACACACACACACTGGGGAGTGTTTTAGCATTAGTACAGGAGATTAAAAGTACTTAAAATGGTTTAACAGCATCGGGAGCTGATAATGTTTCCTGAATATTAATTAGAATTAAACTGCGCTCTGTTACAGTCATGTTTATACACAGTGGACCTGACAGACAGCGTGAACTGCAGTGCAGATATAAGGGATACATCAGTAAAGGATACAGCAAAAACAATATATTTATAAACTTTTCTTTTTTTTTTAATACCCAAAAAAGAATATTTACCAATTTAGCCTTTCCACTGAAGTCCCACAAGGATCAAGGCTCGGTTCTTTCCACTTCTCTTTGTCTCTGCACTCTTTCTCAGTGCGGTTATACCATGTCATAGATTTTTCATAACACTTTCTAACCAAAAAAAAAAAACATCATAATCATCCTTAAAAGTGCGTATATATTTGTGGAAGAACGTTTAAAACATCGTCTAATGACTTGGGGATGGAAAAAAAAACATCTCATCCATTACAAGGTTGTGATCTCAGGAACTCGCTCTCAAACACTTTCATGTGAATAAATACATAATTACGTAAGTACGTAAATAAATAAATAAATAAACAAAAACAAGATCTCTCTCTCTAGCTACCTAGCTATGTTTCCATTCACATATTCCTATGTGAATTTTGGGATATCACATAAAAATAATAAAAAAAAATAAAAACACTGCATGGAAACACCAGATGCGAACAATCACAAAAACAAATAAAAAAAAAAAACAACTCCTGAATGTAACAAATTCCTGTACGGACTGGTATATGAGGTTGCAGTAAGTAGGTAGCATGTTGTATTTCTAGATACTGTAACTCAAAAAATTCGAGGAAACTAATTACCTCAACATTTTTAAGTTGATAAATCAATTTCTTTAAACCAAATACACTTAAATATAACAAGTTTGAGTTCATTTTTTGTTATATTTAAGTGTATTTGGCTTAAAGAAATTGATTTATCAACTTAAAAATTTTGAGGTAATTAGTTTCCTCAAATTTTTTGAGATAAATGAACTATCTGGTTTTACAGTGTATAGAAATGCTACTGGTTATTATGGTTATTATAGTGTAGTAATTATTTCCTGCACGTTATTAAGAAATCAAGAACACCACTCGAACATTTTTTTCCCCCCGAGTTCACCTGTAACTGAGCCAGATTGATCTTCCCATTACAAATTGCGTAATTACATCATGCATCATTTACACACAATGCACATCATTTATTATAGACCTCTCCTCTGATAGAAACAGTCGCCAGTATCGCCTTGATTGTTGCAACCTTGCGCATTTAGAAGATTAACGACATCTCGAGCTATAATTAAGCCTCCTTCAAACCAGATTTCCTCGCAACGATTAAAATGTCAGATCAGATGTCAGTATGTTAGCTGGCGTAGGCTCGCTCTGATCACTGCCTCATCAATACCTGTTAGGAAATAGAGCAGGAGATGATGTGGAAATGTTAACAGGTCTGATGATTAGTTTGTCTCCGTAAAATGTTAATGTGATTAGACTATTATCCTCATCAGCTTATTGATGTTCTGCCACCATCACGATTGCGCACACTTTCTCGGAGTCATTTTTTTTGCTCGCATTTCTCTGAAAGTGAGGCAGGAATCACTTTGTAATCGCTTCCTGCCAACATGAGCGCATTGGGGGGGGGGGGGGGGGGGGGGGCAGTTGAGCCTGAGCAGTTGAAGTTTAAGGGCCTTGCTCAAGGGCCCAGCAGTGGCAACTTTGTTGTGCTGGGATTTGAACTCTTCCAATCAGCGACCTTCAACGACCTTCCGCTCAGAAGTCCAACGGCCTAACCACTGAGCATGTGATGTGACATGCTTTTCTCATTCTGGCTCCCCTGGTGTGTTTTCATGAATTCTCTCACTGCGTTTGCTGATCGCCAGTCGGAGGTCAGAGGTCGCCAAATTGACATCAAGCAGACTTTTGTGTTTGTGTACGTCTCTCTGTGTATCATTGTGTTCCCGCTGTTTTTTGTGCATGCTCTTTTGTTCTCTGCCTGTGCACTAACCCTGGTGATCGATTCTCGCACCCATAAGCGTGATGTCCATGAATTATCTCGTCAAGGCTTCTGTTGCTAGGAGATTGACCGCGGAGAGAAAGTTCATTCGTCATCAGATGTAAACAAAGCACAATAGTTTTACAAGATTTATGCAATCCTTAGCGATGTTGAAAATGTGACTGGATGACAGCAATAGTAATGACACCTGGATGGACTGACGCCATATTTATATGTGGTTTGGGACATGGCCCACGCATTCATGACTCTAAAGACGTCATTTTCAGTCTTCTCAGTGGTACAGGATAAAATCTTTAGTAAACATATCAAGCTAGATGGCTAGCTACCTAGCTAGTTCACTTCATGCAAGTTCTTTCTGAAGGAGAAGGAGTTTTAAGACACTGTTTGTACTTCCTCACCAGGCTGATGATCGTGATCTAGCTAGCTAGATTGTAATGGTTTTGATGGAAACTGTAATGGTTCCTTTGGCTCTCTACCGTTATGTGTAGTGGATAACATTATGAACCTATGTCGTACTACGTAATGGAAACTATTTGGTAATGGTTTTAATGGTTAACAGCTGATGTTGCAGTAGAAACCATTTGAATTTCTGTGATGGAACAGTGGTGGCTCAGTGGTTAAGAAGGCCATGAGTTCAAACCCCATCACCGCCAAGCTTCCACTATTGGGCCCTTGAGCAAGGCCCTTAACCCTCAACTGCTCAGTTGTATAAATGAGATAAATGTAAATTCCTCTGGATAAGTGTGTCTGCCAAATGCCATAAATGTAAAATGAAACAATTATTTTTTTTCAGCAGGATGAATATTTGATGTTGCCCGTTGCTGTTATTCTCCAGATGCGTTCAGGTTCAGGCGCACCTATGCTTGTTTATATCAATTGTTCAAAAATAATGTGCAACTAATATGGAAAGGGGGGGGGGGGGGGGGTTGTCAGTGTTTTGTCTTACTACACCGCTGCTTCATTTTTAAAAGTGATATTATATTATAATTAGCTTAGCTACTGCTATTTACGCTAGTAGCATCACTGCTTTCTGCATTTGTCTGAGTCGAAATAAAGTTGAGCTGATTATGTGAAAAGGAAAAAAGCTGCGTTTTGTCATGGTACACCGATACTTAATGAATAAAAATTCTTGTTACTAGAAAAGCAAATTTTTTAAAAATCAACTAATAACTGTGGTTACAATAGTAGCGTCACTGTTTATAGCTAGCTACTCTGCAATACTGCGTCTGACACAAGCTTCTGAAAATGTCCATTGAATTCAACCTCTTCTGACTGTATTACTATTACAGGATTATCCGGGTGACTCATAGCCGCTCCGAAACATCATGTCTTTGAATATCTCGGTGTTGAATTTTGACTGTGAGTGTTCCCAACTCCTGAGTCACTCTGACACAGCCTACGTTAGCCTCCACTTCCCTTCCGTTCTCCCTCTGTGTGTGTCTGATAGATGATGAGAGATGTAGAGAATACCTTTATCCTTTTGCACCGCATGTCACACTCACTCTGAGATGGACAGTGAGTTAGCTCGGAGGTAAAACTCTGGGTTACCCACACACTAGTCATTTACGTTTTTAGCTAGCGATAGTCACGGTCGTCATTTGGATGGAAAGTTCTAGAGGCCCGCGTTTTTGTTGCGAATGTACTTTGTGTGGTTATTGGTTTGGCTGTTAAAAAGCCATGCGGCTGTGAAATGAGTGACCAGTGAAACACAGTCTGTCGCAGAAGAGGAGAAATGGCGTTGTAAAGTAATACCCTCACATACTGCGTCTCTTGCTTCCTCTCTTTCCTCGCTGTCGCCTCCCTGTCTGTGAAGTGAAGCATGTCATTAAAGGAGACAGCTGTGCCTCCCTTAGCTTTCCCAGCTTCTCTCTTTTCTCTTCTCTCCTCCTACTTCTCCGTATTCCACCTCCAGTCTTCCTAGCTCCTTTACTTGAGGCACTTTTCCCCCATATATTTTTTTTCCAGTCCATGCATACCGTATATTATTCTGTGTGTGGCTGTTTTTTTTATTATTGGTATTTTTGCTGTTGGGGTTATACTGCAATGTAAGTATTTGTATCTGATTAGTGATTCACATATCCCTTTCTATGGTTTAGTGGGCAAAGTGGGCATGGCCTAATACACCCTGAATGGGATGGCAGGCCGTTGCATTGCCATCCCCAGGAACCATTACATCATAGATTTTAAATTCTGTGCTAGCTTATTGCACAAGAAGCATGTTTCAGGATGGCCACCATTTTGTGCAAGCACTAGTGAATGAATGAATGAATGAATGAATGAATGAATGAACACACTTTAGTGTAAAGTGATCAATCAATCTACACATTAGGGGTGGAAAACAATGCCACTATTTGTATCTGTGTACTGCTTCAAATATCTGTCTCTGTATTCATATTTAAACTCAAAGTGGGCAGGGCTTACATTGGAAAGGGATCTTTTTTTTCCTTTTTAACCCTTGTCTAGCAATACACTGGCAAAATTGTCTTATCGGGCATTTTCAATCAGTATAAACAATGAATTATTTTATCACCGCAAGTCTGTTATAAGATGAGTCAGGACACGGTTGCGTTTCTGTGTGTAGAGTATCGTGACTCTGTGTTTAGCTGCTGATGAGCAGGGCGATGGAAGAAGGGAGGGGTGTGAGCCCCCTGCTGGGCAAACAATTCACACCTCTCCACAGTAATGTTGGTTTAACGGACAACTAAACACAAGTAAACCTTTTTTGATAGTTAAACACTATATATAACTGCCACAATACAATTATAACAAGATAATAAAAATTGTGGTAAAAAGATAGGTGCTTGTGCATTTGTTTGCACCTGCCCACAACATTTTCTAACAAATGTCGTTGCCTCTATTTCCTCTAGATCAGGGGTTCCCAAACTTTTCGAGGGCAAGGCCCCCCAAATGGCTTTAACATTTGACCGAGGCCCCCTTTTGCAAGATGTCTTTAAAACACATTAAAAATACAGACTTCTGAATATATCCCCCTTTTTTATTATTAATAATTACATCTTACATCCTTACATTACATTACATTAGGAATTGATTGTGTGCATGTGTGGTTGTCTGAGAGTGAGAATTTATTTTTCACACCAAATTGTTGAGGCCCCCCGGGCGCCCCCTGGTGGCCCCCACTTTGAAAACCACTGCTCTAGATCACTCTCCTGCATGAAAGTAAAATCAAAAAATTTAAACAAACTTCCGTTCGTGACTGACCAACCAAACGAATAAACAAACTCTACAGTAAATAGTGTGAATAGTGCTCCTCCTATTCCTATCTGTATTTGAATCTGATTATTTTATCTGTTCAATCTAACTAATACATTCGTAGTCCGTTGCATCCCTAGTTAAAATTCTCAGAACGCAGGTCCCAAACTTCTGGGACACACCGAGCTGATCTTATATGGATTTATTTGATTTCAAATGAATTCATGTGTAAAATAGATAACAACCCCACATCTTGCTCCTAACCCCAATCTTAATTTTCGTATATTTCCATATGACTTATTCCAATTGTCCAGGTCTTTTATGCTTACAGAAAGAGACAGAAAGTCTCGTGGGTTTTTTTTTTTTCCTCGATATGTGTATATTAAGCAACGTATGTATGAAAGGCAGACCTGCTGACTTTAGGCTCAGTTTATTGTGCTGGTGTGTTAGTGTTTGTGTGTGTGTGTGTGTGTGTGTGTGTGTAATTAGCAGTTATTTGTGCTGGGTTTCACAGCACCCTGCCAGATATCATGACTAAAGGGGGACAAATGCGTGCTCCCCTCGGCCTGAAAATGAACAAGGTCATTAGTACACACACCTCCTTTATCATAGCCTGGAGAAGAGGTGGGGGCAGAGATTGAGAAAAAAGAGGACAGTGGATAGAGAGAGGCAGTAAAAGGTGTTAAGAGTGAGAGAGCTTTAAAGAAGGATTGCTTTGACCTTATTGAGTTCATCTGACTTGTCCCTCAAATTCTTTTTTTCTCTATTCACACTCGCCAACTCCATCACCACCGGAAGAAATTCAGAATATCACGGCTCTTAATTCAATTAGCTACAATTATTTATGAATTGCACAGTCAAAGTTCCAGTTATTCAAATGACACATTGTGAAATCAACACTGAAAACTGAGGGAGCATTTTAATCTTAAAGAAGATTTTTTATTTTATTTAGATTTTTCTTTTTTTTCTTTCCTTTTTTCTATTTTATGTATGTATGTATGTATGTATGTATGTATGTATGTATGTCTATATCTATCTATCTATCTATCTATCTATCTATCTATCTATCTGTCTCTATATCTATCGATCTATCTATCTATCTATCTATCTCTATATATGTATGTATCTATCTATCTATCTATCTATCTATCTTTTTAGCTAAACTCAATAAAGTAATACATTTCATCAGGCTTCAATACATGCAGTAAAGGGTTTGCAAAATAAACCCTTGTGTGTAGCTTTGTCAGAATTTCAATAACAATAATAATAATAATAATAATAATAATAATAATAATAATAATAATAATAATAATCCCTACACACTTGTCTGTGAGATCTATCTGTTAGATTTTCTGGTGAAATGTGGCATCGTTTACTTTACCTGTATCACTTGTGTCGTTACACTGTAATAAGGTCTCTGTACAATAAAGCGTTAGAGAGACGTAAGAAGGTATGTGCCGAGCACTCCTGCAGGTCTGCAGTTTCATGGCTCTCTCCCTGCACCCTCTAACAAGCTCCAGGCCAGAGCAGGGAGCGAGGACACACTGTGCTTCCTTCACACGAGATCCAGACTGAGCATAAATCAGCAGGCTCCCCTGGTACTTATAGAGCTACTTTATGACTGAGCAGGGTGAGATAGAGACCAGGGAAGGCTTCATAAATTAGCTTCTCTTTCTTTCACTCACCAAGTCTATCCTGGGGGGGAGTTGTCATTATTAGGACAAGAGTGTGCATGCTGTTAAAAGAGCAACTGTTGTACCGGTTATCTTTCACTATATATTGTTTTGTATGGCCTATATCACTTATTACAGTTACATGACTGTTTCTTGTTGTCCATTGAATGATTACTCTGTCATCATTACTTTATACATAAGGAAATTAGGCAAAATCTGACATTAAATAAGTATTAATTATGTATTTTTCCATGTGACGGTCTGACGCAGACCCAGCAAAGCATTTCAGTGAACTGAACAGAGCCAGTCAATGCAACAAACTGCAATATTATAAACAGACTGCCTTAGTTCATTGACCGATCCTTTGTCGATAGATTTATATGGAGCAGATTCTCTGTTGAAGTTTATCCAATCACATGCATTTACATCAATTATTTAGCTGAGGTCAGCTCATCAGACCAGAGATTAGTCACAGGGCTAGAGATTTGCTTTTCATACATTTTCTTGTATAATTAGTGAACTGGCAAACATGGCTTGTGTAAAAGAAGAGCTGATGACAAAAGCAGAATTGTCAGTTGGACAGAGAAGTACGTGTTGATTCTCCGTGAATCAAACTTAGAATAGGTGTATCTCATCTGCATCTCATCTGAGCCTGTGGCGCTAGTCAAAAGTGATAATGTGAGACACCAGTACGAAACAGAAGTCAATGCAGTACACAGTCGACTTGTCATTTTCAATCAGTATAAACAAAGTGAATTATTTTATCGCTTCGAGTCTGTTATAAGATTAGTCAGGCCACGGTTGGGTTTCTGCGTATAGAGTATTGTAACTCTGGGTTTAGCTGCTGTGAGCGGGGTGATGGGAAATGGGAGGAGCGTGAGCCCCCTATTGGCAAATGATTCACACCTCTGTACAATAACATTGGTACAGATATAAAACAAACAGCACAACTAAAGCTTTTTTGATAGTAAAACTGGGGTTTTGGGGTGGGAATGTGATCAGGGCAGCAGGCATGTGTAGCTCTCTGTTGCTGGTACAGATCGCATCCGAATTAAGGCGGATTTAACAGAGATGGCCGGCTGCAGAGCGGGGTTTATAATGCTTATTACCAACCTCGAAGCAAATAATGAGCCGTATTACAGACCTGATGGTTTCAGATTAGAGGGACTTAGAGATTGACAGACAGAGAGAGAGAGAGAGAGTTGGAGAGATTGAAATACCTTACTGAGAGATTGAGAGAACACGAGAAACTGGAGGAACATATTGTGAGAGGCAGAACAGGAGAAAATGAGGAGAGAGAGAGAGAGAGAGAGAGAGATAAAAGACAAGACTATATTGTAACCCATTTTATTAGGACAAGTAATACAACCCAAATTCCAAAAAAGTTGGGACGCTGTGTAAAATGTCATTAAATGTAAATATAAACAGAATTTATTCACAATAAAACATAGTAAACATATCAGATGTTTAAACTAAAGAAATGTACCAGTTTAAGAAAAAAATAAGGTAATTTTGAATTTGACGGCCGCAACATGTCTGAAAAAAGTTGGGACGGGGCAACAAAAGGCTGGAAAAGTAAGTGTTACTAAAAAGAAACAGCTGGAAGTTACTTGGCAACAGGTCAGTAACATGATTGGGTATTAAAAGAGTATCTTAGAGAGTCTTTCAGAAGTAAAGATGGGCAGAGGTTCACCAATCTGCGAAAAACTGCATCTACAATTTGTGGAACAATTTCAGAATAATGTTCCTCAACGTAAAATTGCGAAGACTATGAATATCTCATCATCTACAGGACATAATAGATTCCGAGAATCTGGAGAAATCTGTGTGCGCAAAGGACAAGGGGGAAAATCAATACTGCATGCCTGTGATTTTCGGGTCCTCAGGCGGCACTGCATTAAAAACAGGCATGATTCTGTAATGGAAATCACTGCAGGGGCTCAGAAACACCTCCAGAACTCATTGTCTGTGAACACAGTTCGCCGTGCCATTTACAAATGCTGGTTAAAGCTCTATCATGCAAAGAAGAAGCTGTATGTGAACATGATCTAGAAATGCTGCCGTCTCCTCTGGGCCAAAGCTCATTTAAAATGGTCTGAGGCAAAGTGGAAAACTGTTCTGTGTTCAGACGAATCGAAATTTAAAATTATTTTTGGAAACCATGGATGCCACATCCTCTAAACTAAAGAGGACTAAAGAGGAGAGGGACCATCTGGATTTTTATCAGTGCTCAGTTCAAAACCCTGCATGTCTGATGGTATGGGGATGCATTAGTGCCTATGGAATGGGCAGCTTGCACATCTGGAAAGGCACCATCAATGCTGAAAGGTATATACAGGTTTTAGAGAAACACATGCTTCCATCCAGATTCCATCCCATCTTTACTTCTGAGAGACTCTGCCTCTCTAAGATACTCTTTTTATACCCAGTCATGTTACTGACCTGTTGCCAATTAACCTAATTAGTTGCCAAATATTCCTCCAGCTGTTTCTTTTTAGTAACACTTACTTTTCCAGCCTTTTGTTTCCCCTGTCCCATCTATTTTCAGACGTGTTATGTTTTTTCTTAAAATGGTAGATTTCCTCAGTTTGAACATTTGATATGTTTTCTATGTTCTATTGTGAATAACATATGGGTCTATGAGATTTGTAAATCATTGCATTCTGTTTTTATTTACATTTATTTACATTTTACGCAGCGTCCCAACGTTTTGGAATTGGGGTTGTAGTATGAAGGGAGATAACAAGGAGATAGATGTTCATGGAAAACAATAAAGGGGAAAAAAATATTATCTAAACAATGTCTGATCACATACTATATGAAAAACATCTGAAAGTGAAGGTGATTTTAAACGCTATGGCCTGAAATTGCTTGTGTAAACATGTGGCATCATGTGAATATGTGATGAAATAAAACTGCATGCCTTATATGTGGGGGGGGAAATAAAGATGTAAATAAGTTAAGCATGTGAAATAAAAATCATGTGGAATTAAATGAATCATGTGAAAGAATCATTTATGAAAAATGAATTGTGTAAAAAATCACATGTGGAAATACTGTAGTTGGATCATGTAGAAAAAAAAAATCACATGGAAATAAATGAATCATGTAAAATTTCCATCTATGGTGATATGTTAATTTTGAATCATAAATGAATCATTTGAATCATTTAAAAGAATCATATAGAAAACGTGAAAAGGAATCGTGAAAGAAAAAAAAAACCCGCAAACCCGTCTATCTGTTTTCTGTAAACTGATATTCACACGTACTCTCAATCTTAGGATTTTTATGAGCTGACTTCATCATAAAACTCCCATAATCACCAAACAAATGCATTTTACAAATAAATTATGCAAACATGTCATCCTCTGTCTACTCTCTCATATAGCAAACACAAGACCCAGCTATTTAATATCGTTCTTACTCAATGTATTCAGTTATGAATGGTATCATCTAAAATATTGGTTTATTAAAAGAAAGATGTATTATTTCCATTCACATTGTGAAATCTTTCTACCTCATTTCTCAATCAGGCATCTGACTGTGAGGTGACTGAGTAGCTTATCCATGCTGGTTTGTAATAAAAGACTGAAATCAAACTGGGGCCAGAGCTGCGATAAGAGACACAGTGAGGTTAATGTACTGGCAAGAAAAATGACCTAGGATGACCTTTCTCTGCTCCTATTCAACCGCGTCAGAGAGAACAATTACAGTACGGCCCATTAGGAGAGCGAAAGCCTGACCTCTTGTCTCATTTAGCACAATGTGCCTAGCATGTAAACTTTATACGCTATATGAAGAGGCAGCTGAAACGATTCATATATATATATATATATATATATATATATATATATATATATATATATATATATATATATATATATATATATATATATATATATATATATATATATATATATATATATATATATATATATATATATATATATGTTTGCCCCCATCCTGACGACTTCTGTGTTTGTGTCTATATCATACTAAATTGTTTCAGAAATTAAAATAAAATCTAAGATTAAAAAATGCAACCCGAATAAACACAAAGAAAGGTATCAAATACCAAATGGGCTTGTGTGAAAATGTATTTGCCTCCACAGTTACTAATTCCCCAAATCTATGAAACTGCATTCATGATGGGGTTCAGCTGGACTAAAAGCAACCAGGCCAGATTACTGCAAACCCTGTTCAATCAAATCAACACTTAAATAGAACTTTTTCAACAGCATGAAGTTGGTTAAAAGGTCTTACTCAGTAACACACTATGCCAAATTTGAAAGAAATTCCAGAAATGATGAGGAAGAAGTTAATTGAAACACATCAGACTAGGAAGGGTTACAAAGCTATTTCAAAAGCTCTGGGACTCCAAAGAACCAAAAAAGAGCCGTTATCTCCAAATGGGAAAACACGGCACAGTAGTGAACCTTCCAAGAAGTGTTCGAGCTTCCAAAATTCCTCCAATAGCACAGCAAGGACTCATCCAGCAAGTCACAAAACAGCCAAGGAGAACATCAAAGGACCTACATGCCTCTTTTGCATCAGTAAAGGTCACTGTTTATTACTCCACTATCAGAAAGACACTGGGCAAAAAATGGCATCCACATTAGAGTGGTGAGGTGTTTGGAAGACAGGGGTCCCATTACATCTGGAATAAACCAAACACAGAATTCCACAGGAAGAACATCATACCTATGGTCAAGCATGGTGGTGGAAGTGTGATGGTATGGGGATGCTTTGCGTGCTTCCTTCTAATTATTTTCTTGTGTTCCAAGTGTTCACCATGTTTACAACATAGTTCCACAAGCAACTGCCCACTCAGTCAAAACATTTGTGTGTGTGTGTGTGTGTGTGTGTGTGTGTGTGTGTGTGTGTGGGAGACAATGTTGATGTTTTTCAATATGGTGGCACTGCTGCACCTTTGGTTAGCAGTCAGTGCTAGTGTAGTTTTAGTATTAGGGAGTGTTTTCTTAGTAATCTACCTACATATCTGAGGTAATTGTTGGCATGTCCAATACGTTTGTCTCATTGTATATTTACGGCGTTTGGCAGACTAATCCAGAGCAACTAACATTTATCTCATTTATACCACTAAGCAGTAGAGGGTTAAGAGCCTTGCTCAAGGACCCAGCAGTGGCTGCTTGGCAGTCGGATTACTCTCAACCTTCTTAACAGTAGTCAAATGTCTTAACCCCTGAGCTACCACTGTTTAAATTTGAAGGCTACAGTGCATGAGCAGAGTGAAATAACACCAGAGCAGGAAATTTATAATATTGGCTTATTGCTGTGTGGAGCCAGGAAATTATGAAGTTAGATAAATATAATTTATAATAAATTCTGTTTATATAATTCAGTTATAAGTACTGTATGCACTTAATGTTCAACGTTCCCATGATGTTTGTAATTGCAGTGTAATTTTAGTATTAAACTGTCCAACATATACCAACATATCTGAGGTCATATACCAACATATATGTGGATATGTCCAATAGTTTTGTATAATTTATGTCATTCTGCCATTACATTGCTTGACAACAAACTAAGATGTCTTAACTAGCAAAATCATGACACACTGTCTCTTACTTATACCACAGTACTGTTGAATTCCCAATTCTAACTGGTCATAAGCTGTTCATATACTTTCAGCAATATCGAAAGATAGCTCATAGGTTGTATTCATTTTTTTTAGCAGTTGGAAGGAGTCTCCAGTGTCAGCTCTTTGTTGTAATAGTTTGGTCTTCAGGTCAGAGGGATAACGTGGCAACATGACAAGATTTTTTTTTTTTTTTTTTTTTTTTTTATAGTTACACATTCTACAACTTTATATGTAACTATAAATAGATTTATTTTAAAAAAATTATGGTGTTCTTTAATTAATAAAAGAAAAACCTTAATTGTTGAACCTTAAACTGTTCAGGGTGGTAACTAGCATCAAACTAGCCTGTCACTGACTGTTTTGTCATGCTTTATTCCTTGCACAGTTCAACTCATCTGCTCTCCTTCCATGCTTATATCATCTTCTCATCCTTCCTTCCTCTTTCCTCATTTATTTTCCACAATTTCTTCCCATCCCTCTTTCTAATCACCTCCTCCAGCAGATTAAATCACTCTGTTCCACACTGAGACTGACATTTCCAAACTCCTGCCTCCTTTGATGAGCTTGAGTCATTAAGACTCCCCCCTCCTCTCTCTCCCCCTCTCTCACCACCTCCTCTCTCTCTCTCTCTCTCTCTCTCTCTCTCTCTCTCTCCTGCTTCTCTCTCACCCCTCCTCCCCCTCTCTCTCTCACTCTCTCTCTCTCCCCCATTCCCCCTCACCCTCTCTCTCACTCTCCCCGCTCTCTCTCTCTCTCTCCCCCTCTCTCTCTCACCCTCCCCTCCCCACCACCCCTTCACCCCACATCCCCCCCCCCACTCCTTACTGGAGTATAATGTTATGACCTTCCCCATTTCCCCATTTCTCTGTGTGATTGCAATTAACATCTGCTTGCTGAAATTCTTCTGTTTGTTGCAGGTTTTCGAGAGCAATATGTTCATTTCTTTCTGTCTCCATGTTGCAGTTCGCAGTGAATCTCATCTGCTTAGAGAAACCCCCCCCCAACTATTTTGTAAGATTTTGAAACGTGTCAGACTTGTTTATACCCTCACTGTGCGGGAATATCACACCGAACTCTGGCTCGGATTGTCATAGAGAGCTGCTTGGCTGATTGTAGTGCTCGACTAGGCTATACAAAGGCGGTTTGATTGTAAGCAAGCTCCACAATGCTTCTCCGATCCCTCCCGCCCTTACATTAGCATTGATTGCGTGGAGTCAGTTGCAATAATTGTAAGTAAGGATGGCAGAAACTAGAACAGGGGTGGCTGATGACGCACTCAAACCCCGGCGCCTTGCAAAACCGTGATTAAATCAAGTGTTCAGTGCAGTGCTTTAGATGAAGTGAACTGCACCTAATATGTTAGCTTGATTTTCTTTATTTATTTATTTTTTGCAAATAGTAGCTACCTGATGTTCCCATAATAACCACCCATTCAGATTATAAGCGTTGTGTAGGTGTCGAGAGAGAAACCACATTCTCAGAATTCACATTGTTACACAGCATATAGTTTCTTCGAAGCATATCATTATTGACAAAGCATATGATTATATTCCTCAGTAGCTGTGCTGTTCCAGCGTGCTTGTTTATTTTTGGGGGGGAGAAAACGAATCAGTTTTTGCCCCCACCTGTTGATTTTGAGTATTCATACAATCAACATATGTTTATGTGAGTAATATGCGAGCGCATTTCGGCATGCTGTGAAATTGGACATGAACTCAAGTAAACACACCTGACATATGAATACTATGTGATAAATAAAACCACACGTTTAACATAGAAAAAAAAAATGAGTCGCGTTAACAACTCGTGAAATCATTTCATCGTTTTTCTATAACATCACAATGGAAAGTCAATGAACCATGGGGAAACGCAGAGAAACGGGAATAAAACGAGTCATGCGAGAAATTTCATCACGTGAAAAATGAATGAATCGTGTTGAAATAAAATCACGTATGAAAATAAGCGAATCGTGTTAAACAACGTTTTAAATAAATGAATCAGGTTACTAAAACATCATATGAAAATAAGCGAATCATAGGGAATAAACGAATCAGTCATGTGAATCAAATAAATTGAGGACAATCGCATGAAATAAATGAATCGTGAGAAAATCACATGAAAAACGAATCGTGTAAAAAAAATATTTAAAAATCATCTGTATTCAAAATTTAATTGTGTTAATATAATGGATCATTTGTAAAGCATTACATGCGCAAATGCATGAATAATGTAGAGAAACACACGTGATAAAGGAATCAAGTGAAAATAAATCACGTGCAAATAAATAATTAAATAAATCGTGTGAGAAAATTGCTCATGAAAACGTATGATTTGTGAGAAACACGCGTATAATATGATGAAATGTGAATAAAGACATGCACTCCACACACAGCACGTGAGGAATGTGAAACATGCTGTAATATGTGAAGTGTTTTTTTTTTTTTTAATAATAATAAAAAAAGAGGTGAAGTTTGTATTTGTTTTCTCTAATTGGAGAGTAGAATAACGAAACATGACAACTATAAACCTGCGGCTCGTGTTTTCACTTATCAATCAGCACGGAAACACTAATTTGAGTTCAGCAGCCTCTCACAGGACCAAATGACAGACAGCAGCAGCAGGACAGCAGGTGTGCCACGAGTGTGGGCGCAATGATCCGATTGGCTGCTTCAAAGAGAGCAATAATCCAGTCGGGTGCTTACAGGAAGCAGCTGATGGTCCTTTCCCAGAATGTTTCAGCAGCTCCATTTGCTAGCACCTGCTGGGCTTTTACAAATCTCCACTAATGATTCCTCCATCATAGCCCGAGAGAAGGTCAGTGAAACTCAGGAAAAGTGAGAGAGACAGAGACAGGATGCATTGAATGATGGATCAGTGTTCAAGCGGTGTCCAGGACAGGCAGGTTCGACGTTAAGCCCTTCTTAACAGACCCTTTGGCCATTTTCTCCCAGGTGACACCTGTCATTTTTCTCTCTGCATCATTTAAGACACAAGCAGCAAAACTATACTTCTGCAAGCATTCAGAGAAAAGAAAGAAGTAATGTGTGTGTGCGCTATCATAGGTGTTAGGATTGGGGTGGGGAGAGGAATCTCCAACTCAACTGGAGTAATTAAGGCAGAGATGCCGTTTAATTAAAGTAGGACATTTGGGTGTCATAAGTACAGAGTGCTATTTATCATGTGATCCATCAATTAGAGAGAGCAGGGAAAGCCAGCCAGAAAGCCCTCTCACGCGCACCCATTAAGTAATTTAGCCATTCTGTTATAACTGAAGTATTTAATCTGTTCAATTTGAAGTACACTAAGGAAATGGAACTCATAACAGAAAGCAAAGATGTAGATGTTAGATGTTAGCATTTTGCCAAAATTGCATGTAGGACTTGCCCTAAAATGAAGCAATTACTTCTTATGTACTGTGAAGTCTGAGACTTCCTGTGAATTTCTTCAGCAATCCTTAGAAATGTATAATGTGAACAATATTTTACCAAACTCCATAGTACTGGGTAGTTACACTACCTTGCGTAAATATTCACCCCACGTGAACTATTTTCCACTTATGTAACGTTACAACCTGGAATACAACCAGACTTAATTGGGGTTTGTTGGTTGCAGGTGCTCACCTCTCCTTGGTCAATAACTGGTAGAACCATCTGTGGCTACAATTACAGCTGAAGGCCTTCTGATGTCTGTCTCTACCAGCTTTGCACGTCTGGAAGTTCACGAATCAGACTTCTTTTGCTGGGAATTTCTTAGAAATGTGTAATATTTCATTAATAATAATAATAATTGACCAAATTCCATAGAAATGAGTAGTTACAGTACCTTGTGCCAATATTCACCCGACTTGAACTATTTGCCACTTAAAATGAGAGAAAAACTTTATTGATCCCACACTGGGGAAATTCCCTCGTTACAGCAACTCAATTACACACACACACACAAACAGATAAGAAAGAATACACATTAAATAACAATAGAATTGAAAAAAAAAATCTTATATATATATAATAGGAATTGAAAAATAATAGGAAAAATATTAGTAGTAATAATAGTAATATGTACACTAGGAACAATGTATGTACAGATGAATAGAAATATGAATATATACAGATGAGTAACACCTCGTTTATACACAGAGACATGATAAATGGATTATTGCACAGTTAACAGTAGAGGTTGAGGAACAAATGTTCATACTGCAGAATTTTTGTGAACGTGTTGGTTGATGATGCAAAAACAGCTCATAGTTTTGTAATGTTACAACTTTTACATTACTTTTGTAATGTTACAACCTGGAATGGAAACAAACCTCTAAATGGGGTTTGTTGGTTACAAGTACTTTGGTTGGATTGAGGTCTAGGCTTTGACTGGGGCATTCTGACAAACTCAGGTTCTTGATTTTGAACCACTCCAGTATAGCTTTGGCTATAGATTTGGATGGTGAACCTCACTCCAAGGCACAAGTGTCTTGCAGAATGGAATAAGCTTGCTTCTAGAATGCCTGTATTTGGCTCTGTGTCTCCCTGCTGTTGAAAAGCATCCCCTCAACATGATGCTACCACCACCATGCTTCATGTAATGCTTTGTGACAAGGCCAAAGAGGTCTGTTTTGGTCTCATCGGACCAGAGAAGCACTTTCCTCCATGTTTTCTGAGTCTACAAAATGGAATTTCATATGATTCACTACTTAACTTCTTTTTATTTTCTCCAAATTTAGCCTGTTATTATTCCTGTATTATCCGGATATTAATATTGGACAACCTCTCATGTTTACCACTGAGAACATTCCTTGCACTCAATGCCATTTAAAATGTAGCTTCTTTCATCTTTGACCATTTCCATTACAATAATGATGGAACATCAGTGAAAACCAAAATACTAAAAGGTTTTTACAGTTCTTTAATAAAACAGGCAGCATTATGCAAATTAGTAATAATTTGTATGTTAGAAAAGCAGGTAATGAGAAGGTGCGGAAGAGAAGAGGTGGAGTGAGTAGGCAGAAGAAGAATGCTGATGTATGTCATCGGAGAATACTTGAAAAGAGGATACAGGAAGAAGTGTAGGAGGATGGAGATCCTAATGTTTGACAGAGAGCAAGGGACTGTCTAATCTAATAGTGTGTGTGTGTAGGTCTTGCGCGCAGCTTTCATTACCACTGAACATCTCCAACATCCTTATCCTCATCAATATCACTCTTCTCTTTTTGAAATACATAAATAATGCAGAATTCGGCATGTGAAGAGTCGGATCATTGGGATAAAATTGTCGTTAAATCCAGCAACAGCTTTGAGTTAATACGAGGTATCATGTTGAATTACATTTGAAAGATCTAATTGTTAAAATCTGATAACGATCGTATTATAAATGCTCTGAATGTCTTTTTTTTTTTGGGGGGGGGGGGGGGGGGATCTGTGGTCGAGAATTCAGCCTTCAGCACCCAGCCAGCATCAGCATTGACTACTATACTAGGCATGTCTTTAGACAGATGAAAAGGATTAGAAATCAAATACGAAGCAAGATGATGTGTATTTAAAATCCTCCCGTTCATTGTGCTGTGTAAGATGAGTAGCTCTCTTGAAGTGCAGAGGCAGAGAGAAAAGTTTTGAAATTATATTAGGGTGGTGGTAAAAAGAAAAGACTTTTTTTTTAATGAAGGATTCTTAGTACTGATCTTTATCCGTCAGTGTTTCTACATTTTAAAATTACTTCATTCAGCGACTATGAGCGATAGAGACTATTAGAAAAAAAAAATAATGATAATAATAAGCTATTTTTTATTTCTTTTAAAAAATAAATTAGTAATAGAGCCAAATAATAATAATGCAATACATAATAGCAGTGACAGAAATAATAATAAATAATATAAATAATACCAGTTTTTTTGTGTGTGTCTGTGGGAGGGGGTGGGGGGTGGACAATGTTCTTTGGTACATAAAAAAAGGTGATTCTTCACTGTTTCATGCATATAAAATTCATACATGAACTGTATGAAGGCTAACACTAAATGATTAAGAGTCATTATTATAAGAACCCCAGACTATAGTTTGTAATCTTAAAATTAATTTTTAGCTATTCCAATGGTCACCAGTTGTAAGCGCTACAGGAAACCCTGGTTGTTTTGCAGTACTGGAAACCGAGTCTGGCTCCGTGTGAGGTTGTTTTAATGGAGTTCGGGAGACAGAATATCTAGAATGGAACTTCCACTCTTCGGCTGTGTCCATTTAAAAAACGTTGGCTTTAAATACCAAGTGTTAAGGGAAGCAAGTTCGGTGCACTCCTCGTCCCATTCTGAAGTCTCGGCCCACTCAGCACATTCAATTAGTCTCTGTTAAGGTGAGCGCTTGTCTAGTGCCTTGGGAACACTGGCATAAATAAGTGTAGCATTTAGGCCTGTTATGTAAATGACCCTAGAATGATGCTAACGCCTACACATGCTGAGCCATCGAGTACCGGCTCCTTAATGAAATCTAAGTGATGTGTGGGAAATGAGGTGGGCAGAGTTGGTTTCAGAATCAACAAACAAGCAAACACTAAGAAAAAAAGATTAAATGTCCAGTAACAGATTTGGTCTCTGTGGTGCTCTTGTGCTGTTATGTTTTTTCTCGTTTTTTTTTTGTTTGTTTTTTGCTATTATATTTTTTCTATTGTTTTTTTTTCTTTTCTTTTGCTGTTATGTTTGCTGTTTTGCTGTCATGTTTTTTTGTTTATTTGTTTTGCTGTTGTGTTTTTGTTTGTTTTTGTTCATCTGTTTGTTTTTGCTGTTATGCATTCTGTTTTGTTTTCTTGTTTTTGTTTTTTTTGCTGTTGTGTATTTTTGCTTGTTTTTGTTCATCTGTTTTTGTTGTTGTGCATTGTTTGTTTTGCTGTATTGTTTTTGTTTGTTTTGCTGTTGTGTATTTTTGTTTGTTTTTGTTCATCTGTTTTTGCTGTTGTGTATTCTTTGTTTTTTGTTTGTTTCTTGCTGTCAGGTTTTTGGTCAGTTGTAGTATTTTTAGTTTTGCTTCATGGATATACATCTGGTACTCAAGATACATTAAATGTATTAAGAAAAAAAAACATAAGGGGAAAGTAATCTGTCTAGTGAAACTGAGCATTCTGGTAATGGAGACCTCTGGTGGTGGAGTGTGGAAGTGTACTATATGTCGGTTAGAAAAGATCAGACCTAGAATTAATACATTAGTTATTATGCCTCCTGCTGTTTCAGTGCAAGCAGGAAAAGGGAGATTTGACGGTAGCTGGGCAAGTTCTTCATTTGGCACACAGTTTATTTTGAGTCTGTGTGCTTTTGTGTGTGGGTAAATTGTAGGTATTCAACCCCCTGCTGTTTATTTAATTGTCCTTGCTTCGGTGGACTTCTTTGGGTGACACATGGCACATTGTCATGTCACCATGGAAATGCAGAAAGTCTCTAAAGACTTTCAAGCGTGACTTTGTGTGTCTTTATCACAGAAAAGAGAACTGTGTTGTTTATGTGACAATTTTATCTTCAGGTAATTGGTGAGCATCTGCATAGTCTGCAGATTTTTTTTTTGGTCTGTCTAATTAGTTCCCTTCCTATCTTGATTTGAAAGAGAGATAAACTACAGTAACAAGGAAAAGAGAAACGACAAAGGCTGTCTTGATGACATTTCATCTGCACATTTAGACCGAGTCGAAAACCGAAGACCGGTTTACTTGATTTCTATGATGGCAGCACATTTTGTGAGTCTGAGATTTAATTAGATTTATTAGTCATTTTCAGTTATACAGTATCTCACAAAAGTAAGTACACCCCTCACATTTTTGTAAATATTTGATGATATCTTTTCATGTGACAACACTGAAGAAATGACACTTTGCTACAATGTAAAGTAGTGAGTGTACAGCTTGTGTAACAGTGTAAATTTGCTGTCCCCTCAAAATAACTCAACACACAGCCATTAATGTCTAAACCGCTGGCAACAAAAGTGAATACGCCCCTAAGTGAAAATGTCCAAATTGGGTCCAAAGTGTCAATATTTTGTGTGGCCACCATTATTTTCCAGCACTGCCTTAACCCTCTTGGGCAGACCTTCACCAGAGCTTCACAGGTTGCCACTGGAGTCCTCTTCCACTCCTCCATGACAACATCACGGAGCTGGTGGATGTTAGAGACCTTGTGCTCCTCCACCTTCCGTTTGAGGATGCCCCACAGATGCTCAATAGGGTTTATGTCTGGAGACATGCATGGCCAGTCACCTTCATCCTCAGCTTCTTTAGCAAGGCAGTGGTCGTCTTGGTGGTGTGTTTGGGGTCGTTATCATGCTGGAATACTGCCCTGCGGCCATGCTGTGCTTCAGTATGTCACAGTACATGTTGGCATTCATGGTTCCCTCAATGAACTGTAGCTCCCCAGTGCCAGCAGCACTCATGCAGCCCCAGACCGTGACACTCCCACCACCATGCTTGACTGTAGGCAAGACACACTTGTCTTTGTACTCTTCACCTGGTTGCCGCCACACACGCTTGACACCATCTGAACCAAATAAGTTTATCTTGGTCTCATCAGACCACAGGACATGGTTCCAGTAATCCATGTCCTTAGTCTGCTTGTCTTGTGTTTTCTTGTGCATCATCTTTAGAAGAGGCTTCCTTCTGGGACAACAGACCAATTTGATGCAGTGTGAGGCGTATGGAGCACTGACAGGCTGACCCCCCACCCCTTCAACCTCTGCAGCAATGCTGGCAACATCATAATAATCTTTTTTTCTCCCTCTCTCCTTTCGCCGAGCCCCACACGAATTTATGGAGATACTAGAGATCCAGACCCTTTCTGCCTCTGGATGGGGCTCAAATCTTCTCTAATTCCAGACTGCTGGGACTACGGCTGCTCCTAAGGCCATACAGACTTCATATAAATCCATAATTAAATTTTTCACACTAACTGTTGTTACCCAGATGAGGACGGGTTCCCTTCTGAGTCGGGTTCCTCTCAAGGTTTCTTCCTCTTAAAACATCTTAGGGAGTTTTTCCTTGCCACCGTCGCCACTCAGTGGCTTGCTCA